>NC_082662.1:154641875-154944905 GCF_025265405.1 Mesoplodon densirostris | reverse complement strand
CTGCCAGACACTACGGAGATATTAGCAGTCTGATATCCCTACGTTGATTTCTTAGCTTGGGGACTTTTGAACACTTAAGTAGTGTAAATTATTTTTTTAAACATCTTTATAGGAGTATAATTGCTTTACATTGTTGTTAGTTGCTGCTAAATAACAAAGTGAATCAGCTATATATCCATAGGCCACCCTCTTGCATCTCCCTCCCACCCTCCCTTTCCCGTCCCTCTAGGAGGTCACAAAGCACTGAGCTGATCTCCCTGCGCTATGCAGCCACTTCCCACTAGCTATCTATTTAATATTTGGTAATGTATATATGTCAGTGCCACTCACTTTGTCTCAGCTTACCCTTCCCCCTCCCCGTGTCCTCAAGTCCATTCTCTATGTCTGCATCTTTATTCCTGTCCTGCCCCCTAGGTACTTTTTTTTTTTTTTTTTTTTTTTAGATTCCATATATATGTGTTAGCTTATGGTATTTGTTTTTCTCTTTCTGACTTACTTCACTCTGTATGAGACTCTAGGTCCATCCCCTCACAACAAATAATCCAATTTCTTTTCTTTTTACGGCTGAGTAATATTCCATTGTATATATGTGCCACATCTTCTTTACCCATTCATCTGTTCATGGACACTTAGGCTCCTTCCAAGTCCTGGCTATTGTAAGTAGTGCTGCAGTGAACACTGTGGTACATGACTCTTTTTGAATTACGGCTTTCTCAGGGTGTATGCCCAGTAGTGGGATTGCTGGGTCATATGGTAGTTCTGTTTTTAGTTTTTTATTTTATTTTATTATTATTATTATTATTATTTTTTGTGGTACGCGGGCCTCTCACCATTGTGGCCTCTCCCGTTGCAGAGCACAGGCTCCGGACGCGCAGGCTTAGCGGCCATGGCTCACCGGCCCAGCCGCTCCGCGGCATGTGGGATCTTCCCAGACCGGGGCACTAACCCGCGTCCCCTGCATCAGCAGGTGGACTCTCAACCACTGCGCCACCAGGGAAGGCCTGTTTTTAGTTTTTTAAGGAACCTCCACACTGTTCTCCATAGTGGCTGTATCAAGTTACATTCCCATCAACAGTGCAAAAGAGTGCCCTTTTCTCCACACCCTCTCCAGAATTTATTGTTTGTAGATTTTTTGATGATGGCCATACTGACTGGTGTGAGATAATATCTCATTGTACTTTTGATTTGCATTTCTCTAATGATTAATGATGTTGAGCATCCTTTCATGTGTTTGTTGGCAATCTGTATATCTTCTTGGGAGAAATGTCTCTTTAGGTCTTCTGCCCATTTTTTTTTTTTTTTTTGTGGTACGCAGGCTTCTGTTGTGGCCTCTCCCATTACGGAGTACAGGCTCCGGATGCGCAGGCTCAGCGGCCATGGCTCACGGGCCCAGCTGCTCCACGGCATGTGGGATCTTCCCAGACCAGGGCACGAACCCATGTCCCCTGCATCGGCAGGCAGACTCTCAACCACTGCGCCGCCAGGGAAGCCCTCTGCCCATTTTTGGATTGGGTTCTTTTGTTGATATTGAGTTACATGAGCTGCCTGTATATTTTGGAGATTAATCCTTTGTCAGTTGCTTCATTTGCAAATATTTTCTCCCATTCTAAGGGTTCTCTTTTTGTCTTGTTTAGGGTTTCCTTTGCTGTGCAAAACCTTTTAAGTTTCAGTAGGTCCCATTTGTTTATTTTTGTTTTTATTTCCATTTCCCTAGGAGGTGGGTCAAAAAGGATCTTGCTGTGTGTGATATATGTCACAGAGTGTTCTGCCTATGTTTTCCTCTAAGAGTGTTATAGTGTCTGGCCTTACATTTAGGTCTTTAATCCATGTGGAGTTTAGTTTTGTGTATGGTGTTAGGAAGTGTTCTAATTTCATTCTTTTACATGTAGCTGTCCAGTTTTCCCAGCACCACTTATTGAAGAGGCTGTCTTTTCTCCACTGTATATTCTTGCCTCCTTTTTCAAAGATAAGGTGACCATATGTGCATGGGTTTATCTCTGGGCTGTCTATCCTGTTCCATTGATCTGTGTTTGTTTTTGTGCCAGTAACATACTGTCTTGATTACTGTAGCTTTGTAGTATAGTCTGAAGTCAGGGAGCCTGATTCCTCCAGCTCCTTTTTTCTTTCTCAAGATTGCTCTGGCTATTCTGGGTCTTTAGTGTTTCAGTACAAATTGTGACATTTCTTGTTCTAGTTCTGTGAAAAATGCCATTGGTAGTTTAAAAGGGACTGCACTGAATCTGTAGATTGCTTTGGGTAGTATAGTCATTTTCACAATGTTGATTCTTCCAGTCCAAGAACATGGTATATCTCTCCATCTGTTGGTATCATCTTTAATTTCTTTCAACAGTGCCTTATAGTTTTCTGCATACAGGTCTTTTGTCTCCTTAAGTAGGTTTATTCCTAGGTATTTTATTATCTTTGTTGCAGTGGTAAATGGGAGTGTTTCCTTATTTTCTCTTTCAGATTTTTCATCATTAGTGTATAGGAATGCAAGAGGTTTCTGTGCATTAATTTTGTATCCTGCTACTTTACCAAATTCATTGATTAGCTCTAGTAGTTTTCTGATAGCATCTTTAGGATTCTCTATGTATAGTATCATGTCATCTGCAAACAGTGACAGTTTTACTTCTGCTTTTCTGATTCGGATTCCTTTTATTTCTTTTTCTTCTCTGATTGCTGTAGCTAAAACTTCCAAAACTATGCCGAATAATAGTGGTTAGAGTGGGCAACCTTGTCTTGTTCCTGATCTTAGTGGAAATCGTTTCAGTGTTTCACCACTGAGAACGATGTTGGCTGTGCGTTTGTCATATGTGACCTTTATTATGGTGAGGTAAGTTTCCTCTATGCCTACTTTCTGGAGAGTTTTTAATGATAAATGGGTGCTGAAATTTGTTGAAAGCTTTTTCTGCATCGATTGAGATTATTATATGCTTTCTATCCTTCAATTTGTTAATACGGTGTATCACATTGATTGACTTACATATATTGAAGAATCCTTGCATTCCTGGGATAAACCCCACTTGATCGTGGTGTATGATCCTTTTAATGTTCTGCTGGATCCTGTTTGCTAGTAGTCTGTTGGGGATTTTTGCATCTGTGTTCCTCAGTGATACTGGCCTGTAGTTTTCTTTTTTTGTAACATCTCGTCTGGTTTTGGTATCAGCATGATGGTGGCCTGTTAGAAGGAATTTGGGAGTGTTCCTCCCTCTGCTATATTTTGGAAGAGTTTGAGAAGGATAGGTGTTAGCTCTTCCTTAAATGTTTGATAGAATTCACCTGTGAATCCATCTGGTCCTGGGCATTTGTATGTTGGAAGATTTTTAATCACAATTTCAATTTCAGTGCTTGTGATTGGTCTGTTTATGTTTTCTTTTTCTTCCTGGTTCAGTCTCGGAAGGTTGTGCTTTTTAAGAATCTGTCCACTTCTTCCAGGTTGTCCATTTTATTGGCATAGAGTTGCTTGTAGTAATCTCTCATGATTCTTTGTATTTCTGCAGTGTCAGTGGTTACTTCTCCTTTTTCACTTCTAATTCTATTGATTTGAGTCTTCTCCCTTTTTTCTTGATGCATCTGGCTAATGGTTTATCAACTTTATCTTCTCAAAGAACCAGGTTTTAGTTTTATTGATCTTTGCTACTGTTTCCTTCATTTCTTTTTCATTTATTTCTGATCTGATCTTCATGATTTCTTTCCTTCTGCTAACTTTGGGGTTTTTTGGTTCTTCTCTAATTGCTTTAGGTGTAAGGTTAGGTTGTTTATTTGAGATTTTTCTTGTTTCTTGAGGTAGGATTGTATTGCTACAAACTTCCCTCTTAGAACTGCTTTTCCTGTATCCCATAGGTTTGGGGCCATCGTGTTTTCATTGTCATTTGTTTCTAGGTATTTTTTGATTTCCTCGGTGATCTCTTGGTTATTTAGTAGCATATTGTTTAGCCTCCATGTGTTTGTATTTTTTACAGTTTTTTTTCCTGTAATTGATATCTAGTCTCATAGTGTTGTGGTTGGAAAAGGTACTTGATACGTTTTCAATTTTCTTAAATTTACCAAGGCTTGATTTGTGACCCAAGATGTGATCTATCCTGGAGAATGTTCCATGAGCACTTGAGGAGAAAGTGTATCCCGTTGTTCTTGGATGGAATGTCCTATAAATATCAATTAAGTCCATCTTGTTTAATGTATCATTTAAAGCTTGTGCTTATTTATTTTCATTTTGGTTGATCTGTCCATTGGTGAAAGTGGGGTGTTAAAATCCCCTGCTATTATTGTGTTCCTCTTGATTTCCCCTTTTATGGCTGTCAGCATTTGCCTTATGTATTGAGGTGCTCCTATGTTGGGTGCATAAATATTTACATTGTTATATGTTCTTCTTGGATTGATCCCTTGATCATTATGTAGTGTCCTTCTTTGTCTCCTGTAATAGTCTTTATTTTAAAGCCTATTTTTTTCTGATATGAGAAATTGCTACCCCAGCTTTAGTTTGATTTCCATTTGCATGGAATATCTTTTCCCATCCCCTCACTTTTATTTTTATTTTATTTTTATTTTTGCAGTACGTGGGCCTCTCACTCTTGTGGCCTCTCCCGTTGCGGAGCACAGGCTCCAGATGTGCAGGCCCAGCAGCCATGGCTCATGGGCCCAGCCGCTCCGCAGCATGTGGGATCTTCCCGACTGGGGCACAAACCCGTGTCCCCTGCATTGGCAGGCAGACTCTCAACCACTGCGCCGCCAGGGAAGCCCCATCCCCTCACTTTTAGTCTGTATGTGTCTCTAGGTCTGAAGTGGGTCTCTTGTAGATAGCATATATACAGATCTTGTTTTTGTATCCATTCAGCCAGTCTAGGTCTTATGGTTGGAGCATTGATCCTTGCTGGGTAGAGTAATCTTGGTTGTAGGTTTTTCTCTTTCATCACTTTAAATATGTCTGCCAGTCCCTTCTGGGTTGCAGAGTTTCTGTTGAAAGATCAGCTGTTAACTTGTACGTTATTTGTTGCTTTTCCGTTGTTGCTTTTTATATTTGTTCTTTGTATTTAATTTTTGATAGTTTGATTAATATGTGTCTGGCATATTTCTCCTTGGATTTATCCTTTATGGGACTCTCTGAGCTTCCTGGACTTGACTGACTATTTCCTTTCCCATATTAGGGAAGTTTTCAACTATAATCTCTTCAAATATTTTCTCATTCCCTTTCTTTTCCTCTTCTTCTCCTGGGACCCCTATAATTCGAATGTTGGTTTGTTTACTGTTGTCCCAGAGTTCTCAGTGACTGTCCTCAATTCTTTCCATTCTTTTTTCTTTATTCTGCTCTGTGGTAGTTATTTCCACTATTTTATATTCCAGGTCACTTATCTGTTCTTCTGCCTCAGTTATTCTGCTATTGATTCCTTCTAGAGAATTTTTAATTTCATTTATTGTGTTGTTCATCATTGTTTGTTTGCTCTTCAGTTCTTCTGTATCCTTGTTAAATGTTTCTTGTATTTTCTCCATTCTATTTCCAAGATTTTGGATCATCTATACTATCATTACTCTGAATTCTTTTTCAGGTAGGCTGCCTATTTCCTCTTCATTTGTTTGGTGTGGTGGGTTTTTACCTTGCTTCTTCATCTCCTGCCTATTTCTCTGTCTTGCCATTTTGCTTAACTTACTGTGTTTGGGGTCTCCTTTTCGCTGGCAGCAGGTTCGTAGTTCCCGTTGTTTTTGGTGTCTGCCCCCTGTGGGTAAGGTTGGCTCAGTGGGTTGTGTAGGCTTCCTGGTGGAGGGGACTGGTACCTGTGTTCTGGTGGATGAGGCTGGATCTTGTCTTTCTGGTGGGCCAGACCGTGTCCAGTGGTGTGTTTTGGGGTGTCAGCACTGCAGCTTGCTGGTTTTTGAGTGGAGCTGGGTCTTAGCGTTGAGGCAGAGATCTGTGGGAGAGCTGTCGCCGATTCATATTATGTGGGGCCAGGAGGTCTCTGGTGGTCCAATGTCCTGATTTCGGCTCTCCCACCTCAGAGGCTCATGCCTGACACCTGGCTGGAGCACCAAGACACTGTCAGCCACATGGCATAGACAAGTGTTGTAAAAATCTGACTGGTGTCTTGGATTTCTCTCTGCTGGGAGATTTATCCAAGCCAGGTTCCCTTTGTCAGAAACACAGCAAGCCAAAATGCTGAAACACCCAAGGTTTGCAGCGAAGACAGTGCTTATTCACAAGGTAGCCAAGGAGAAGACAGGAGAACAAATCTCAAATTTGGCTCCTGGAAGACAAGGGGCTAGCGTATTTATGGGATAAAGAATAACGTAGCAGGGCTGTCTGAGGTGTAGCATGTGTGGGGAGCATGGGGAACATGAGGAAAGGTGATTGGGTAAGGTGTGGTATGTGTGGTAATCCAATAGTGTAAATTTAAAAAGGGCAAACCTCTCTCAATCCCACCTCCCACTCCTGGGATTGGAGTACAGGCCAAGAAAAACTCTCCACGTCAACTCTGTGTTGGTCGGCAGAGTTTTAAAGTCTACTTCTTCCTGATGGTGGTTGCTGTTTTTAGAGATCTCTACCTCATGGGTACTGAGAATGGCCAATCCTTCCTTTCACGGCAGCCAAGTGTTGGTTTAAACTTACCATTTTCTTTTTAAAGCTTTGGGCTTATTAAAAATTTAAGGCCTAATATCGTAGTTTGTTTCTTAGCTGTGTTTGTTTTGGCCCTCAGAGAACTACCCTGCATTTTTGTAAGCTCTGCTATGCATTTAAAGGGATTTAATTCTGTGTTTCTGGGTATTTTGTAGTGGGAGAATCTTCAGATTATTTAGTCTGGAATCTTGTAAGAAAAGGAAATCCCCTCAGTCTTTAAGATTCAGTTCATCCTCTTTAGGAAACCTCAACTCCTTAGGTGGGGTTAGGGGCCCCTCTTTCCTACCACTGCAGCATAGCTTACACTATATGTACTTATCTGTCTCTTCCGTTAAGACTGTAAACTTCTTGTATCCAAGTACTATGTCTTTCATCCAGTGCCCATCACAGTGTCTTGCATAACATGTGTGCTCAATAAATGTTCATGAAATGAGAGAATATATTACTTTAATCTTTCCTTATTGGTTTATTCTTTAATCTCTTGACTGACCTTTTTTATCTGAACTTAAAAAAGAAGTCCCTACATATGTCCTACAGTGTAGAGCATAATGCCAGACGTAATAATCCTACAAGGGCCCAAACAGTCATGAACAGGAGACTCAGTTTACAGTTAACTCAGTGAAAAATCACTATTACTTTCAGTTTGACTTTCAGATTCCTTTTTCTCCTATGTGAAGAGCACAAGTTGGTCTCTATTGAATTTATACAGATTATTTCTTCCCCCACATGTATTCTACACTAATCCTTTCTTACTTTCTTATTTTCGATCATTATCTCCATTTTATTAATAATTATTTTCTTCTTTTTATTAGTTTCTGCTTTGTAACAAAGCGAATCAGTCATACATATACATCTGTTCCCACATCCCTTCCCTCTTGCGTCTCCCTCCCTCCCACCCTCCCTATCCCACCCCTCCAGGCGGTCACAAAGCACCGAGCTGATCTCCCTGTGCTCTGCGGCTGCTTCCCACTAGCTATCTACCTTACGTTTGGTACTGTATATATGTCCATGCCTCTCTTTCGCTTTGTCACAGCTTACCCTTCCCCCTCCCCATATCCTCAAGTCCATTCTCAAGTAGGTCTGTGTCTTTATTCCTGTTTTACCCCTAGGTTCTTCAAGACATTTTTTTCCTTAAATTCCATATATATGTGTTAGCATACGGTATTTGTCTTTCTCTTTCTGACTTACTTCACTCTGTATGACAGACTCTAGGTCTATCCACCTCATTACAAATAGCTCAGTTTCGTTTCTTAATAATTATTTTCTTTAAGGGCTAAGTTTTCTTCTCTCTCCAGATTGGGCATGCTATCAAATATAAGTATGTACATATACATTTAAATTTTATTTACTGTTATTTTTAAATTGAAGTATAGTTGATTTACAATGTTGTATTAATTTCTGCTATACAGCAAAGTGATTCAGTTTTACATATATATATGTATACACACATTTAAAAAAATATTATTTTCCATTATGGTTTATCATAGGGTTCTCCGCTATACAATAGGACTCTGTTGTCCACCCACTCTATATATAAAAGCTTACATCTGCTAACCCCAACCTCCCACTCCATCCTTCCCCCAACCCCCTCCCCATTGGCAACCACTGGTCTGTTCTCTATGTCCATGATTCTGTTTCTGTTTCATAGATAGGTTTATTTATGTCATATTTCAGATTCCATACATAAGTGATATCATATGGTATTTGTCTTTCTCTTTCTGACTTACTTAATATGATAATCTCTAGTTGCATCCATGTTGCTGTAAATGGCATTATTTCATTCTTTTTTATGGATGAGCTGTATTCCATTGTATATATGCACCACATCTTCTGTATCCATTCATCTGTAGATGCACACTTAGATTGTTTCCATGTCTTGGCTACTGTGAACAGTGCTGCTGTGAACATTGGGGTGCATGTATCTTTTTGAATTATAGTTTTGCCTGGATATGTGCCCAGGACTGGGATTGATGGATCATATGGTAATTCTATTTTTAGTTTTCTGAGGAACGACCATACTGTTTTTCACAGTGGCTGTGCCAACTTACATCCCCACCAACAGTGCAGGAGGGTTCCCTTTTCTCCACACCCTCTCCAGCATTTGTTATTTGTAGACTTCTTAATGATGCCCATTCTGACTGGTGTGAGGTGGTACCTCCTTGTAGCTGTGATTTGAATTTCTCTAATAATTAGCAATGTTGAGCATATTTTCATGTGCCTATTGGACATCTGTATTTATTCTTTGGAGAAATGTCTGTTTAGGTCTTCTGCCCATTTTTCAATTGGGTTGTTGTTCTTTTGTTGTTGTTGAGCTATATGAGCTGTTCGTATATTTTGGAAATTAAGCTCTTGTCAGTTGCATAATTTGCAAATATTTTCTCCCATTCTGTATTGTCTTTTCATTTTGTTTATGGTTTCCTTTGCTGTGCAGAAGCTTTTAAGTTTAATTATGTCCCATTTGTTAATTTTTGTTTTTATTTCTACTGCCTTGGGAGACTGACCTAAGAAAACCTTGGTACAGTTTTATGTCAGAGAATGTTTTGCCTATGATCTCTTCTAGTAGTTTTATGGTGTCATGTCTTATGTTAAAGTCCTTAAGCCACTTTGAGTTTATTTTTGTGTATGGTGTGAGGGTGTGTTCTAACTTCATTGATTTACATGTGGCTGTCCAACTTTCCCAACACCACTTGCTGAAGAGACTTTTCCCCATTGTATATTCTTGACTCCTTTGTCGAAGATTAATTGACCATAGGTGTGTGGGTTTATTTCTGGGCTCTCTATTCTGTTCCGTTGATACATATGTCTGTTTCTATGCCAATACCATGCTGTTCTGATTACTATAGCTTTGCAATATTGTCTGATGTTTGGGAGTGTTATGTTTCCTACTTGGTTCTTTTTCTTCAAGATGGCTTTGGCAATTCTGGGTCTTTTATGGTTCCATATGAATTTTAGGATTATTTTTTCTAGATCTGTGAAAAATGTCATGGGTAATTTGATAAGAATTGCATTAAATCTGTAGATTGCTTTGGGTAGTATGGCCATTTTAACAATATTAATTTGAAGTATTTTTAAAAATTCTGCCAAATGAAGTATTGATAAAAATATTAACTTATTAAGTCACTGATAATATTGCTGTTTTCTGTGCATAAAACTCTGTATCAGCCAAGTCCTAGTTTTTTTCTACTGTTAAATGCATTTTATCAAGCTGAATCAAGAGCCTCATTTCCAAGTCTAGATCTATCTGTCTATCTATCCATACACACACACACATATATTTTAGTCATGGAAATAACATGCTTCCTACATGTTCTCTGTGAGCAGAAAATTCTCCTGAGTGTCACTGGGTTTCCTTTTCTTTTCTGTGAGCATAGTGACATTGATACTCTAATTCAGATCTGATCTACCATCTCTACCAATGTTACTTCTAAAGATACAGTATGCAGCATGAACCATTAAAAGAGTAATAATAGGGCTTCCCTGGTGGCACAGTGGTTGAGAGTCCGCCTGCCGATGCAGGGGACACGGGTTTGTGCCCCGGTCTGGGGGGATCCCACGTGCCGTGGAGCGACTGGGCCCGTGAGCCATGGCCGCTGGGCCTGCGCGTCCGGAGCCTGTGCTCCACAGCGGGAGAGGCCACAACAGTGAGAGGCCCCTGTACCGCAAAAGAAAAAAAAAAAAAAAAAAAAGAGTAATAATAGAGCTGCATAGAAGGGATAGATTTTCCAATGTGACTAATGAGATTTTGTTCTTCTCCAGTAATTTGATATTTAGAATATAAATTCTATTTTAGTATTATTTCAAATGAATATATGATAAGGGAGGCACTCAAAATAGGTTGTGAGGAATTAGAAGTAGTGATAAAAATTCTGAGTTAGTAATATAATTTTAGATAATTTTTAATATTTCTAAGCTTGGAATGTATTGCCTCTCCTAATATGTGAGATCTGTGACTCTATATTAGAATATGATTAAACTAATCTGACAATTTAGATGTTTGCAAATGTATTTTACGATTATTTTTCTAAGAATTTTTCTGATGCATGAGTTAAGCCTTCAGTTGGTTACAGGCATAATCCTTTCTCAAAAAAGAAAAAAGTAGGTATAGGAACACTTCATTTAACTTGCACCTTTAGAGAGTGAAAAACCTGTCAGCAGTTTTTAAAAATAATTGGAACATTACTCTTTGAGCATGCGAACATTAAAAACACCACCCTTATAACTTTCCAAGGCATCTTACTTCTCCTTTTCACTCTACATGGAGAAGATGGGAGATGATTTAACCTCTTCTTGATGATTCAGAGTTATCATCATAAACCGATGATGTCTCTCAATGTCTTGCACCAAGTAAATGTCTGGGCATATGAGTGAACAAAAACATTTATGGTACATGCTACGCTATGAATGATGCCTTCACAGGGCATCAAGTTATATAAAGCTTTTTGGTCTTCCACTAAATGGACCCAGACTACTTTTGCTTATTACTGAGTTTTATTTATTTATTTAAAGATTTTCCTTAGTCATCGGATTATCCAATATCCTTTATTACTGTCAGTGCACCTAGACTCCTGATATTTTCTACTTCTGCTGAGGGCTGGAAATCAGACAAGTGAGTTTCTCAAGTTGTGTCTAAAATTAGGAATAGTCTCTGAGCCATGGTCTGTGATGGTCTCACAACATGATCTGCTGTATTTTATCACAGATCTGTGTATTTTATCTTGGTTTTGGGCTATATTCTCCATCAGTGATTTTCAGTGTATGTATATTTTTTACACTACAGAAGCTTTTATTCATTGGAATCTGGAGTGACAAGTAATTGAGGCAAATATGAAGGTGGTACTGCTTTGGCTGAGAAGGGGAGCAACCTGGAGCTGTTCCGCTGCACACTTGGCATTCTTGCTTCTCCACCAGAAGGGGCTCCCACTGTGCAGAGTTTGATCACTTTCTAGAGACTTGAGGAGGCTGAGTAATGAGGCTCTGGTTAAGTTATATGTCACTGTTTCACCTGCTCTCTTTCTGTCTCTGGACACCTATCTAATACACCACAAAACAGGGAAACACGATAAGAAAATAACCGGAAGGAAAACAACCAAAGGCAGCACTTATTGATTACTCATTCCTTCTAAGGCAACAAAGCAGATTCACATCTACACAAATGTTCTCAAGAACAAGTTTGCCGGGATTTCCCTGGTGGCCCAGAGGTTAAGACTCCATGCTCCCAGTGCAGGGGGCCTGGGTTCGATCCCTGGTCAAGGAACTAGATCCCGCTATGCCACAACTAAAAGATTCCACATGCAGCAACTAAAGATCCTGCACGTGGCAACAAAGATCCTGTGTGCCACAACTAAGACACAGTGTGGACAAATAAATATTAAAAAAAAAAAAACGGACAAGTTTGCTTTAGGAACTGAAGCTAAGATGACTTCATTGACTTCAACATGTTATTAAAATTGCTAGAGAGAGAGAGGAATTGGAGTAAAGTAGGCACAGTATAAGTGAGCAGCTGAAACTAAAGGATGGATAATGTATGTGCTATGCCCACAAGGTGGTCTTCTTAGGTTCATGTAATCATTCAGACACATAAGACTACTACTGAACACACTTGGCATCAGTTTACTCAGAAGGATTTCAGACAGAAACCATTCAGAACTTGCCATCAGGGCAGTGTCAGACTGGAGTTCTTGCAGTAATTCATGTGACAGCTTGTCCAGCCATCCACATGCTATCTTCTCTCTAGGAGATAAAGCCCATGGGTGAGGAGATCCATATTGTTAGATGTGGGTCCATCTTGGTTTGGAGAACCTGCTGCTTTATAGGAGCCATTGTATCTTCTAACAGTAGCTTCTAGGGTCACACAACGGATATCCCCATTATAAGAAACTCAGGACAGTCCAAAGTGCAGTGTCACCGTTAGGAATTTATCATTCCTTTGCAGTTCCTTCCATTCCAGATACAACTTACCAATCAGGAGGTCAGTTTTATCTTAAGTAATGTTGCTTAGTAATATAAGTGACATCCTTAACCTCATCATGTTACCAGGGAACTTAAGACATTTTTACCTAAGGCCAGCTTTTCATCCAGCAGGGGAAGTTGTAATTAATCTCATAACATGGTTATTAAACTCATATAGCCAGATTTCCTATCTAGAAGTTTAATTTGAAATACTTTGGGATCTCACTGGACTTTACCACTTTAATTATGAGAAGTTCTTCCATGGCAAATGTTCTTACTATTTTTCTTTTTGCCTAAGTTCTTTGAATTGGTCTACAATATTATATTTTACTACATCTGTTTAAATCAGGAGGATCTGACAGAATAAACCTAAATAATATTAAACAATACTAATAAAGCTAATTTATCTAGAAGAATAAATGCATGAAGATACTTAAGAAAATGGGGGCCTGGCAATTTCACTTCTGGGAATTTATCCCCCAAGGAACATGGTCCCATCCCCAAGTGTTCATGTCATTTGGCTCTACTATTTATCTAGCTTCTCAACTCAGAAATGTGAGTTCCATCCTTGATTTCTCTGTTTCATCGTCTGCATCTATTCCATAAGCAGTCCTATTGGTTCTACTTCTAAAATACAGATATGTCTTCACTTCTCTTCATCCCCATTGCTACCACCTGTTATGAACTGTGTTCCCCCAAAAGACGTTGAAATCCTAACTCCCAGCGCCTCAGAAATATGACCTTATTTGGAAATAGATTAGAGGGATGCATCCATAAGCCAAGGAATGCCAAGAATTGTCGGCAAACACTAGAAGCTCCAAGCGGCAAGGAAGGATTCTCCCCTATAGGTTTCAGAGGGACAGTGACTACTGACAATACATTTCTGTTGTTTTAGGCCACCCAGTTTGTGGCACTTTGTTATGCCAGTTCTAGGAAACGCACACACCCTCTCAGTACAAACCTCCATCATTTCTTACCTGGACTGACGCAGTGACTTCATATTTGTCCCCCTCCTCCCCTCTCCCACTGTCAGCCTACTCCAATCTATTCTTCAGACAGCAGTGAGAGTAGCCTTTTCAAAAGTTAAATTAGATCATGTCATTACTTTGGTTTAATGCCCTTCAATGACTTCCTATTGCTCTAAGAATAAAGTCCCAAACGCTTGCTATGGCCTAGGACAACAGTTCTTCACCGTTTTAGCCTCAGGACCCCTTTACAATAAGTCTTCAAAATTACTGAGGACCTCAAAGAGTTTTTGTTCATGTAGTTTAAATCTATCAGTGCTTACCATATTAGAAATTAAAGTTGAGAAATTTTAAAAACCATTACATGTTACTCTAAGTAACTTAATTTCAAAAATGAAAATACAGAGCGCCTGCTGCGGGCGTGGCGACGCCATGGAGCGTTTTGATAAAGCGGCTCTGAACGCGCTGCAGCCGTGCGACTTCAGAAATGAAAGTTCATTAGCATCCACTCTGAAGACTCTTCACAGCTTTAATGATCACTGTACCTATTGGGTTATATTTCACGACTAAATCTTATGTTTTTGAAGGCGCCTTTGGGATGTCCAATAGGGACAGCTATTTTTATGCTGCTATTGTTGCAGTGGTCGTCCTCTTTATTTATGTGGCCTGGAATGAAGGCTCAAGGCAGTGGCGTGAATGCAAACAGGATTAAAGTGAACATCACCTTTTGATAGCATTAAATTGATTTTTTAAAAATGGTAAATGCGTCTGGGGTATTGATGATTTTAATAAAGTTGAAAGAACATGTTAAAATCAATCTTATGGAATCAGGTTTGACTAGTGTAAATTTTGATCCTTCTAAAACAATGGTTTGTATCATCAGTTTTAACTGTATGAGCCTCTCATTTGCAAATGAGAATTTGGAAAAGTTAAATTGGTTACAAATAAGTATGTGAAATTAGTTACACATTATTCTGGGAAGAATTTGATTATCTTACAACAAAACAATATTTTACAGCATTTGTCTTTTGGTTGGCTTTGCGTTTTACTCCTCTGGATATATTCAGATGTACATAGTGGAGCAAATCTAAACTTTATTTTTCGCTGGAACACTTTTCCTAACTATCATGAAAATACCAGGTCATTGGATTTTGGGTTGTAAATGTGTATTGGAAATTGCTTAAATTGTGGACACTGGAATTAATCTGAATGTCACTGAGAAATTTTGCATAAAGTGTAATCCCTCGTCAATAGAAATCTTTCATTACATTATTTCATGGGGAAACTAGGTTGAATCACACCCATTCATGTAAAAGGACTGGATTTATTGAAGAATGCAGACAGCAAAGCAAAGAGAGCTACCTGCCTAGGCACCCAGCCTACTCCCTAAAGGCCCCTTGCAGGCCAGCCTCCTGCTTTCAGACAAAGTCTGTAAAGATCTGATTTGCTCCGGTCATTCAACAATGAACTTACACTTTAATTACAAGGTTGTGTAAACTCCCTTTAAATTTGTTTTTCCTACTTTTTAATAATGTATATGAATGAATTTACATTTAAATGTGTTCATTTTTGCATACTTAGGGAGTGTAAACAATCCTGAAAATAGATTATTTTTATCATCCAGGAAGTATTCTTGGAATTTCTAGTCTTTTAAATCAGTGCCATTATATCCCAGATACATCAATAGATAATGTACCTAAGTTAGATAATCCTTGAGGTCCTTTCTGATAGAAAAAGACCCTGTGGTTTTACTTTCGTATCGTTGGTCTGTGTTCTTTCTAGCCACTTGGTACTACTTGTGTGCAATCTAAAAACACACCCCAAAAAAGTGCATATTAAAACAGGAAGAAAATTTAAATTCCCTGTAATGTTGCCATCTGGAGATAACCACTACTTTGGTTTACATCCTGTGTGCATTTCTTAATGCTAGTTTGTTACACACCAGAAGTTTGGTTTAAGTTCAAATTCTGCCAATTTTACCTGGCAGCTATTTGCATTTTTTCAGATGAGTGATTACTGGCCGTTTTCTTAAAAAGCACATTCTACCTTTACTCTTTTTTTTTTTTAAATAGTAATAGCTTTCATTTATTGAGTCTTTTTTTAAACATCTTTATTGGAGTATAATTGCTTTACAATGGTGTGTTGGTTTCTGCTTTGTAACAGAGTGAATCAGTTATACATATACACATGTTCCCGTCTCTTCCCTCTTGCATCTCCCTCCCTCCCACCCTCCCTATCCCACCCCTCTAGGTGGTCGCAGGGCACCGAGCTGATCTCCCTGTGCTGTGCGGCTGCTTCCCACTAGCTGTCTATTTTGTGTTTGGTGGTGTATGTGTGTCCACGCCACTCTCTCGCTTTGTCGCAGCTTGCCCTTCCCCCTCCCTGTATCCTCAAGTCCATTCTCTAGTAGGTTACTCTTTTAACCAGGTATCTCGTTGTACAAATTTCCTGTCATTGATAATCCCTAATACAATGGCCCTTGCTGTGAGTGTTTGCCATTACTGATTTTGTTTGTTCACCCCTACTTTTGATGTTGTGGAACTGGACTAAAGGAGAGGCAGTTAGGCATAAAAGCAAAGAAGGCATTTGTGTTTATTTAGTTGTTGAGAAGAAATAAAAGATTATTGTAGGACTATTTTTTATTCTTGCTTATAGTTAAATGTTATCTACAGTTTAAATGTCTTAAGTAGTTATTCTAAATGTAAAATGTCTTCTTAAAAAGACGACAGTTTTGGTATAAAGTTCTACAAATTTAATATGAAATTGTAGGATACTCCAGGTTGAGTCTACTGTACTGTATGGTAGATTTCTAGATGATCCCCTCTTTAGATGCCTTGTTGTACTAAAATTTGTCCACCTAATTTCTTTTTCTATAATGTCAAGGTTTTTCTTGTACTTTTGGGATCTTATGCTATTTGTAAAACGTTAATGTCCAGTGTTGGATCGTTTTGTTTGATTTCAGACATTTGCTGAGTAGATAACATGGGTGTGTTTCTGCAAGTATTTAAATCGGGAATTCATGCAAAAGCAGATGTAATTTCCTCTTGGAAAAGGTACCCAGCATTTGAAAGTTAGAATCGGATGCTAAGGTTGATGTTTGGGGTTATTACAATATAGACTTGTTTTCACACCAGTTAATATTTTCTTAGGGTTTTAACTGTTAACTGAGTAGTTTGCTGCTGTTGAAATAACATGGTATTTGACAAATAGATTTATTTTTCAAGATGTCTCAGTGATTTCCTCTTGTACAATGTATATACTTCAGGATGTATAGAAAGGAAATACAATTGAGCCCTTATATAAATGTTAAAAGGTAGGAATATATTCACTATTGTTTGAAAACTGATTGTAAGAATAACCTCAATTAGGGAGTGTAACTTGAAGTGTCAGTACAGGCTACTGATTTAACACATGACCTTCTTCACCTCACCTCCCATTTTGCCCCCCAGAATATAATCTTTATTCTCATTGTGCTAAAAAATGAAAAGTCTGCTGTAGAATGCATCTGATGTCATTAGCTCTTCAAGTGGATACCATTTTACATGTGACAGCAGAATTCAGTTTTGAATTGCTGAAGAAATTTAAACCCTCCATAAAAAGAAAAAAAAAAACCACCAACCTGCGTTTCATGGGAATCTAACAGAAATATACTGTAAGATTATTTTCATCATAAAGATCTCATCAGCTTTGCCCAAAAAGCAACTGCTGGACTTGTTTGGTGTTTATTTTCTGTTTTCATATAAATTTTATATATACAGCCAGAGGACCCAAGGAGACCAGTAAAAACAGTTAAACAGATAGGGTGTACCCAAGGAAAGATGAAAGCTGAAGGTACATGAGACAAAGAATTTATATTCTGTTTTAAATGCATCTAGTGTATATTTCTTGTCTCCAGACAAGTTCATGTTTATTGTTTTTTTTTGTTTTTTTTTTGCGGTACGGGGGCGTCTCACCGCCGTGGCCCCTCCCGTCGCGGAGCACAGGCTCCGGACACGCAGCCTCAGCGGCCATGGCTCACAGGCCCAGCCGCTCCGCGGCATGTGGGATCCTCCCGGACCGGAGCACGAACCCACGTCCCCTGCATCGGCAGGCGGACCCTCAACCACTGCGCCACCAGGGAAGCCCTATTGTTTTATTTATGCTCAAGTGAAGTTGTACATTGTTGGTAGGCCATTTTATAAATGGTTTGCCTATGGTACAAGTTGATTCATGCAGCCTCTGCTCTTCCATTTTAGATAGTGTTTGCAAGAGCTGGCCTGAAGCAGCACACTCACAACTTGACAAGATTTCTTTTTCCTTTTTGTAGGGGGAAGGGTCACCTGAGAAAATAAATTATTTTCAGGGACTTTGGGAACCTAACGATAAATATTACGTGTAACCTGTGAACAGATTAAGCCTTTATATATTCATTAAAGTACTCTGGAATTCCTCAACTTACCATCACTCCTGGCCACACTTTCCTTGCCTGTTTTGTTGCTACGTGTGCTTGAAAGTAATATCTGCATTCCTTTGAAGATGTTCTATAGGTCATATTTGTCAGTTACAGACTAGTCTTCCTTTTTCTCAAGTTCAGTGAAATCTCACTGAATAGTAATAATAGCAATAGCTAACATCTGCACAGCACCTTACAGTTTGCAGAAAACATTCACGTTCTCATTTTTTTGCATAGTGAACCTGTTACGAGATTCCTCTTGACCTTGATGCTAAAAGTGTTAGAATCTTTGAAGTCCCTAGAGTCACTGAATATGCTGTAGTCTTGAATAGTGCCCTGACAAGGGGCAGATTTTAGATGCGCTACCTTGAAAGCTGCGTGTAATTATCAAAATGGGGGGCTTGAGTTCTTTACCCACTTGAATCAGATTTACTTTTGTGAGTGATGTTTTTCTAACTGTTATCTGGATGGATTTTGTATTCATTATATTCTAACCTGTAACTTGTATAAATTTACCGTGTGTTGCCATTAAAAAAGTGTTCATAATTTAAAAAAAAAGAAAATATATTTTCCAAAAGGTAAGAAAGCATAGAAGAGTGGCATTACTTTACATTTTTGCAAATCTCTTTAAAGTCTGGGCTAAACAGAAAATAAGTGGATATTCGCTTCTAGTTCTGCATTCAATCTGTTGTGATACCTGTCATGTGGCCTCTGGAAAATGCCACTGAATGCTCATGAGAGAATTAATGTGAAAAAGAGTACATAATAATGTCTTAAAATTATTACGAAATAATAATGACTTTATGGACCCCCTGAAAATATCACAAAGACCCCCAGGGGCTCCCAGTCCCTACTTTGAGAACCACTGGGCTAGGAAACCCTGCAGCATTTAGCCCCACCTAACTTTCTAATCTGAGCTCATAAAATGTTGTTCTTCCTGCTCTTCACATGGCTGGCTCCTACCTCATCCTTCAAGTCCCAGCCTGTCATCTATGTAGAGAAAGTCCTCTTGGACTATTTGCTTCAAAGAGGTCACCTCCTATTGTCATTCTTTAGTTCAATCCCCTCATTCTTTTTTTTTTTTTTAACAAAAATAAACAGTGGTTTTATTGCTTACATATATTTTCAACTCTAGTAATATATATTATAAACTTTAAGAATTAGCAATAAATGGCTGTATTTTTTACCAAGAATAATCCAGGCTATGGCAGCATGTTTGATGAATATTAATGAAGTCCTGCACAGTCATCATCTATCTATTTTTCAGAAAATCAAGAAGTCATCATCCAAGCTTTGTATTAGGTCATGAGACAGTTACCCCTATACACACATTTCATTAAGTAGAAATAAGACATTACACATTTTCTTTTTTGGCAAATCCTCCCTTTCTGTCATACAGATATATCCTCCCAAAGTTATTTTCTTATAATGTACAAAATTTATTTTTTATCCACAAGAGTTGTCTCAAATAACTTTCACCCTGGAAAGCTCAAAGGCATGAGGCAGTAACAAAATGCTACTCTGGACTCTGTATTTCACTTTTGCCTAAAACCCTATTTGATAATTAAAACTAAATTAATCCCACATTATAATACTTACTTAGGAAAGTCTTTTTGTGTACATGTTTGCCACAAAGATGGAAAATGTCAACTCATCTGAGCAAGTATTTGGCAGATCACAAAAAGAAAACAGGGCTGTGGGAAATGAAAATGCTTTAGTGTTTGACAGCTGAAGAGACTGATGATTGTCACTCCAATTTCTCATCTCCTTCTTCCACGTCTTTCAAATTGAGTACTTCCAAAGAGCCTTTGCCTTTTATCTCCCTTTTTACGAGCTCATCGATTTCTCGGAAGCAGCCGGGGTCGATGAGACACACAATATCTAACTGTTGACCATAGTTTTCACTTTCTATAACCTTGATGAGTGGCTTGAGTTTTCTTTCAGCTTCTTCCCTTCATTCACTGGAAGAATGAACCGAAGTCTCATGTGAGCATGTTCTATCTTCATTTTCTCCTTTAACTGCTTTATCACTTCCAAAGCCTGCTGTTTTGTACTCTTGTTGGGTTTGACCGAATAGTGGATGTCCTTCATGGCTCTCTTGATAAGGATAGCGGTGTACGGTCTCAATAGTTGCAATGTCCCTAAACATCTGCTCCAGCTGTGTGTGCCGTTCTTTATCTGACACTTGAACCTCTCCTTTAGTCAAAATCTGCTTACAGATTTCAGTCTGGTCATCTGTTCCAAACGCACTGATGAGATCTTCCTTCTTTGCAACCTGACCTTTAGAGACGTTTACAAGCACTGAGTGGGTCTGTAGAACTTCATCAAGGTCTTTTTCCATGCCGCTCCGCCAGCCCACGACTTTGTTTTTGTAGCAGGCGATTTCGAAGCGCTTTCCGGCTCGCTTCATTTGTACTACGGCCACATTGGTCAGGCGGATCTGGTTGGTGGGGGTGAAGATCGACATCGTGGCCGCTCACAGACCTTGGGTCCGGTGAGCCAAGGCAGACCCGCGCTGCCGGACTGAGGGCCACTGAGCCTCGATGTAACCACCCGGCAGCGCGCGGCACAGTAACGCCCGCAGACTGCGCAGCGCCGTGACTAACTCGGCCACCACAGTACACCCACGCAACTTACTGCGCAGGCGTCAGGTGTTGCGAAAAAACCCTCATTGTTTCTTCACTAGCATTTATTACAATTTATAGTTAAAGGATGTATTTATTTTTCATTTGATTATGTGCACCATAAGGTTAGGAACCACGTGTGACTTTTTAAAAAAAATATTTTTAGATTTCCTTATTTTTGGCTGCTTTGGGTCTTCGTTGCTGTGCGTGGGCTTTCTCTAGTTGCGGCAAGCAGGGGCTACTCTTCGTTGAGGTGTGTGGGCTTCTCATTGTGGTGGCTTCTCTTGTGGCAGAGCAAGGGCTCTAAGCACGCGGGCTTCAGTAGTTGCAGCACGCAGGCTCAGTAGTTGTGGCCTGCAGGCTCTAGAGCGCAGGCTCACTAGTTGTGGCGCACGGGCTTAGTTGCTCCGAGGCATGTGGGATCTTCCCAGACCAGGGCTTGAACCTGTGTCCCCTGCATTGGCAGGCGGATTCTTAACCACTACGCCACCAGGGAAGCCCCCATGCGTGATTTTTTGGCTGTTATACTCCTAGCACCTTGCATAGAGTCCAATACGCAGGAAGCACTCAAACATGTTACTGAGTGAATGAATAAATGAATCATGGATTTGTACAAATATTTATCTGCCAAGGATGTTCACTGCTTGCATTCACTCATGAACAGTTATTTCCTGAGTACCTACTGTGTGCCAGGCACTGTTCTAAGGGCAATAAATAAAAATAGACAAAAATCTCTACCCTAGTTTTGGAGGAGGGGGATATAGAAAATAAACTAAGTCAAATACACAATATGTTAGATGATGATAAATGCTACAGAGAAAAACAAAGCAGAAAAGAATGAGGAATGCTGGAGGCAGGGTAGAATGAGTTTCAACTTAAAATAAGGTAGTCAGTGTAGGCCTTATTGGAAAGACTACTGAGAGTGAAAAACCTGAAGGAGGCGAGAGAACAAGCTGTATGAATATTTGGGGGAAAAGCAATAGAGGGAGCAAGATGAGCAAGTACCCAGGCCCTGAGATGGTTATGTGCCTGGCATGTTTCAGGAACCAAAAAGAGGCAAGTGTATGGCTGGGGCCAAGTGAGCAAGTTAGATTGGTCATAGAAGATGAGGTATGAGAGGTCTGAGGGTCAGATGGCATAGGGCCTTGTAAGCCATTGTAAGGATTTTGACTTTTATTCTGAATTCAATGGGAGGTTGCCAGAGGGTTTTGAGCAGAGGAGTAACTTGACTTCATTTATGTGTTAAGAGGGTCACTCTGGCTGCCAGGTTGAGAAAAGACTGAAGGGTAGTTTATTTCAACCACCCAGATAAGATATGGTGTGGACTTGGGCCAAAGTGCTAGCAGAAGATAAGGTGAGAAGTAGTTAGATTCTGGACGTATTATGAAGGTAGAAGCAATATAATTTGCTGATAGATGAGATATTCATGTAAGAAAAAGAGAAGAGGTTAAAGATTCCAACAAGAATGTGGCTTGAGTAATAAGGATATAATTGCCATTAACTAAGATGAAAAAGACTTGGGGAGAAGCATGTTTTGTAGGTAAGGTCAGGAGTTTGGTTTTGGACATAATAATAGTTTGGGATCTCTATCAGACAGATATAAGAGAGAGGTCAAGCATGCAGTTAGATATATGGATCTGAAGTTCAGAAGAGAGGTATGGGCTGGAGGTATAAACTTGAGATCCGAAGGCAGATATTTAAAGCCCAGAGACTGGAAGAAATCACCAAAGGGTTGAGTATAGAAAAAAGAAGAGATTGGACGATTGAACTCTGGGGCATTTCAAGACAGGAGGACAAGAAAAGGAGCAAGCAAAAGGGACTGAGAAAGAACTACTGATGAAGAATGAGCAAAAGGGACCAAGAAGGCCAGTAAGGCAGTAAGAAAATCAATGTCCTAGAACACAAGAGAATAAAGTATTGAAAGAAAAAGTAATCAGTTGTACCAAATGCTGCTGATAGGTCTGGTATGGTAAGGACTGAAAAGTGGTCACTAGATTTAGCAAAATTGAAGTTACTGGCCTTCTGATAAGAACAGAAAGAATGACAGAAGTGAACACCTAATTCACGAGGGTTCAAGAAATAATGGGGAAGGAGGAATTAGAGTATAAACAACTCTTTCGCGGAATTTTGCTGTAAAGAGGAGTGAGATGGGGCAGCGGTCTGACAGCTAAGTGGGGTGGAGAGACAGCAGCATATTTATATCTGAGGGAACCTTCACAGAAGGCGGAAAACTGGTGATGCGAAGAAGGATACATGCAGTGAGGTCCTTCAGTAGGATGGCACCTAGTACATGTGCAGAGGGGCTGGCTTAGAAGCACAGATAGTTCACACATACTCATAGGAGGGAGAGTGGGCTGTGTAACTACAGATGCAGGCAGGTAGATAGATAAGATGGTAGAACTTGTGGAAGTTCTTTTTTAATGACTCTTGTTTCACTTCAGTTAAATGGGAAGGAAGGTCATCAGCAGAGGATGAGGAAGGAGGTGTTTGAATTTTGAGGAGAGAAGAGAACGTATGAAAGAGTCATCTAACAGAGGGAAGATATAATGGAGTAGGGAAATGCAGTGTCACTGCTTGGGCAGCACTGAAGGCCCACATGAGATTAGTGGTTCTAAGCCTGAAGTGAGCATAGTTATGTATTTTTCTCCTGTCATGTGTAGCTGCAATAGGTACAGACATGGAGAAGTAGAAGAATTAATTTAAACACCTATTTTCTGAAAGCCTACTATATATCAGGGACACAGTGATAAATAAACCAGTTACAGTCTTTGCCTTCATGGAGTATACAATCTAGCTTATATACTGCAAAAGAGAACAACCTAAACATCTAAACAGTGGAATGGCTACAGTATAATGTACTTGTAGGATGGAATACTAGGCAGCCATCCTAGAAATTGTGCTGAAGAAGAATGTCTGATATGCATATGAGAAGATACTCATGATAAGTAAATAAAGTAGGATATAAAACTATGTACAGTACGATCCCATTTTTGTTTTTAAAATGTATTATCTACCGATAGAAAAAAGGAAAGCATCCAAAGTGATAACAAGGGTTATCTCAAGGGTAAGACTATGGACGACTGAAACCTTTTTCTTTATACTTATTATTTGTATTTTGTAAAAATTTCTAAAATACATTGATATCACTTTAAAATAAGAAAAAGTTACTGCTCATTTGTATTCTCTCTGAATCTGAATACCATCTATACATTTACAAACATTTTTCAGTGATTATTACTTGGCTATTGCCAATAAATACTGATCAAACTGATTAAAACTATGATTAGTTATAAATGTCTATTTACAGTTATAAGCATGATAGGGTTACCTGCCTGCCTGTACCTCCCCCCCCACCCCATACATTTCTTGTCTGCTATGCTCCTCAGATCACCATGCCTAATTTGGGGCTTTTGAGTTCAGATGTTGTGGGCTGAAGTGTTCTTGTGTTTAATGTGAAATATTGAGATTTTGGATCTTTCAACTTAGAGCGTGTCCACCTAGAAATCAATCAGAGCAGGGGCATGAACACGAGAACCTTGACTGCAATCACAGAACTGATTGGCAAGTGGGGAATAGAAAGACAGGAGGACAACCAGGTTGTCTTCTAATCCTATTAACTTTTCTGTCTTCCAAGAGTACCAGAGAAAAGGATCAGGCTTTAAAAAGACATAAAAATTTTTCCTCAACTCTGAATTGTTTATATGTCCAAGTACCTTGACATGTCTAAAGAATAGGTATGTGGGTAAAACAAAGAAAAGATGATTATTTAAAATTACTCTCTAACCAAATTGTAGTCTTTAGGGACCCAAATGTAAATTCTTCTTTTATTCATCTTTTGTATGCCTGGCACACAATAAACACTCAAGAAATGTTCGATCAATAAACTTGATGATTATGACTCACTTAAATAAAGCCTGTTCAGGTTTTAATCATTATTAATAATTATTTTAAATCGACTACTATATTACAATACTCTTAGTATTATGATTATGATGTTTTAATAATACACATCATCTTGTATCTGCAAAATCTTTATCTCTGTTATTCCTCTTTGTGTGTTAAAGTGGAGTTTGTATTAAAGCACGAATATGACTCCAAACAGTTTTTTCTTGGTAACCTCAAAATAGGATATAGGAACCCAAACCTTAGTCTTTATAAACATTCTGTTTTAAAGTATATTACAAAGAATAAATGGAATTGAATGTCAAGAATGAGTAAGTGAAAGCTTTTACTCATCTAGTTTACAACTTATATCAGCTAATTTTTCTAAATTTAAGTTAATTAAATTTTTTGGTTGTTTCATTTCAAATGACCACACCAGAAGAGGGTTGTTTGTCATGGTTATTTATGCTTTTCCTTTCTGCTTCAGCTCAAAGGAAATGTTCAAATTTAATAAATATGGAGTTGTTATAAACAGCAAAAACAATTCTAATAAATTAACATTGGTCATACATTTGAAATCACTATAAGGGATTATACATTAGGGTAAAGTAAAAATACTCAGTTGAATTAAAAATAAAATCATATAATAAAGTTAAAATGTAGAAAAATTCAACCATGCTTAAAAATCAAACTATAAAAGCATAGAAATGTACACCCTCTACACTATACCTACATATCCTTTGTTTCCAAATAAAAATTCATAAGAAACACAAATGAATGACAAATACAGGGAATTTAAAGACACAGACTCTCAAATAAGAAATGAAAAAATGTACCCATGTGACTCTTTACCTAAGTGATTCTTTACCACTATCTTTAAAATGGTAGGGAATCATGAAAGCTCCCCTCCCTCTGACCTGTTCCGCTGTTCTGACGCTTGCAGAACTCTAAGCTATCACCCACTACTCTGAGACTGGGTTCACAAGCTGCCACTCTTCTTTATAACTTGAAGTAGAACGTTGAGCCTTCACAACCCTTACTTAAAACTTTCTCTCATCCCCCTTCATCTTTTACCTTGTATTATTTATGAATATGCTTGTGTCCTCCTGATCTTTTGAAGGTAAGAGCTATAGCATAGGTTAACTTTACAGACCCCTAGAGTTCCTTCATCCCTTCTGTCTAGCACAAAACTTGGCATAAAATAAAAGTTAAATGAGACAAAAATAAACTACTTGCGGGAAATTCAAATATAGTTATACCTCACTAATCTAGGGGCTTGGTTTTTGGCATTCTCAAGTACCTGGAATACGGCCCACCGTACAGGGAAAAGATGCTGATAAGAATCATATTAAAAAAGTTGTGACCAGTTGGCTCCTGTACAGAAGGATGCTTCTAGCTGGGTTGACAAAGCAGTGAAAGGCCAGTCTTTGTCTATGAAATATGAGATGCAACAGGAGGCAGAAGAGACACGGAAAAGTGAAAAGTGAAGGAAAGCAAGGACTAGAGAGCAGAAACGGTAGGAGGGCCAGCAGAGCCTAATGGTAATTAGAAGAAAGAATGGGGGCAGCAGTAGGAGCAGCCAGCAGAAATCAGAGCTGTGACAGAGGTGGCAAGTTGCAGACATTTTAGACCACAGAGAATAGCCAGCATAAAGAGGGCTGGGCTGCATGCCAACCAGTAGATTTTAGCAATCTCAAGAGGGAAAGAGAAGCTTTGGCTCTATGCTTCACCATCTATAAATACCTGTGGTACAGCCAATGATTTAAGAAGGAGGCAATGAAGTGGAGAATATATTTTAGAAAAAAAAATTTTATAGAAAAAGTTTAAAAAAAAAGTAGAATGTAACTGTTCAGCTATTTGAAAACCACACTAATCTAGAATGTTTAACTTTGCAAAGTGTGCTACACAGTTGAGGATTTATTAGAATAAGGAAAGAAAAAGGAACATTGGCTGAATACCTATTGTGTGCTGGAAGCTTTATGACCATCATTTTTTTAAATCCTCACAACAACCCTTAACATAAACATTATTATCCCCATTTCCAAGCTGGGTAAAATGAGGCTCAGAGAGATTATATATATAACTTGCCCAAGGCCCAGCATCAAAATACATGTTTTCTCAACTGTACTATGCTACTGAAAAGGAGCAAGGGGAGTCAACACAAATAAATACAATGCACAGAAGAAATGTAGTTAAAATTTTTCTTTTTGTTAAAGACAATAGGTAGCCTAAATTACAGTCTCATATCTAGCGTGCTTGTGTAATTCTTATTAACCGTAATCTCAAAACTGACATATCACATTCAGAGAGTGAATAATCTTACTCTTCAGGACCACACATTTATTTTTACTTCTCGTTGGTTGATTGCTGTACTTTTTCAAGTATGCATATTTTGAGAAGCTGTAGCTTAGTCTATACATTTTTAGGTACATGAGGGAACAGAGACAAACTATTTTCTAAAGGGTGTTTTGCTTACTGCATTACTGTTTCTATAATACTATACAGTTAAAGCTCAATATACTTCAATCTACTCGATTCTAAATCCCTCCTATGGTAAATAATCAGACGTACAGTGGAGAAATCCAAGAAATGATTCTTTCCTTTCCTACTCATTCACTTTCACAATGAAAAATTTTTTTAATTGAAGTATAGTTGATTTACAATGTTGTATTAATTTCTGCTGTACAGGAAAGTGACTCAATTATACATATATATATTTTCTTTTTCATATTCTTTTCCATTATGGTTTATCCCAGGACATTGAATATAGTTCCCTGTGCTATACAGTAGGACCTGTTGTCCATCCATTCTATATGTAATAGTTTGCATCTACTAACCCCAAACTTCTAGTGCATCCCTCCCTCACCAACCCCTTGGCAACCATAAGTCTGTTCTCTGTAAATCTGTTTCTGCTTCGTAGATAGGTTCATTTGTGTCATATTTTAGATTCCACATGTAAGTGATTTCATATGATTTTGTCTTTCTGACTTAGTTCACTTAGTATGATAATCTCTAGTTGCATCCATGTTGCTGCAAATGGCATCATTTCATTCTTTTTTATGGCTGAGTAGTGTTCCATTGTATATATGTACCACATATTCTTTATCTATTCCTCTGTTGATGGACACTTAGGTTGTTTCCATGTCTTGGCTACTATGAACAGCGCTGCTATGAACTTAGGGGTGTATATATCTTTTTTTTTTTTTTTTGCGGTATGCAGGCCTCTCACCGCTGTGGCCTCTCCCGCTGTGGAGCACAGGCTCTGGACGCGCAGGCCCAGCGGCCACAGCCCACGGGCCCAGCCGCTCCACGGCACGCGAGACCCTCCTGGACCGGGGCACGAACCCGCATCCCCCGCATCAGCAGGCAGACCCCCAACCACTGCGCCACCAGGGAAGCCCTATATATCTTTTTGAATTAGTTTTGTCCAGATATATGCCCAGGAGTGGGATTGCTGGGTCATATGGTAATTCTATTTTAGTTTTTTGAGGAACCTCCATACTGTTTTCCACAGTGGCCACACCAATTTACATTCCCACCAACAGTGTAGGAGGGTTCCCTTATCTCCACACCCTCTCCAGTATTTTGTTTGTAGACTTTTAAATGATGGCCATTCTGCTGGTGTCACAATGAAAATTTTCACAGTCTGCTAGGTCTACAAAATAGTTCCACATCCACAGAGGGTGCTATGAAATAGGCACTTTCCTTTGGGTATCTGGGAAATTAGTTAATATCTTCTGCTGTTGTTACTCAAATATAAATCCTTTATCAATGCATATCTGAATGAACAGAATGGTTTCTTCACTGCTATTCTTCCCTGTTGCCTTTCTCCCTAGTAGTAGTACACCATCACTAGATTAATCATTCTTAAAAAATCCATTATGTTACTCCTGTTTTTTTTTTTTTCTTTTTTGCGGTACGTGGGCCTCTCACTGTTGCGGCCCCTCCTGTTGCGGAGCACAGGCCCTGGACGCGCAGGCTCAGCAGCCATGGCTCACAGGCCCAGCCGCTCCACGGCATGTGGGATCCTCCTGGACCGGGGCATAAACCCACGTCCCCTGCATCGGCAGGCGGACTCTCAACCACTGCACCACCAGGGAAGCCCTATGTCACTCCTTCTAAAAACACGCACACATGCATGCACACACACAGTAGTACAAGTTGCTTAATCTAAGCATCGAAGCATCCATGGTCTGGATCCACTTTATCCAATTATTCTTCATGAAAAACACATATCTAGATTGAGCTGTTTCTGCTACCTAACCCTATTCCCACCTCAGTGGCCATCAAATAGCACCTAGCTTTTTATAGTTCATGATAGGCCACAATTCCCTCTTGAAGATGTCTCTGACTACCGTGGCTCATACTAATTTCTCCATTTTCTCCCCCATTACCTCTTCCAAAGTACTTTCAGAATATCTCATACTATGGCACCTGATTACATTCTGGCTCCTAATTGTTCTTTTTATTTAATGAGTTTCTTATTGTCTCACTTTTTAAAAATGCCACTGACTTATTATAGGAAGAGTCCAGTCGTTCAGCAGAATGTCCCATAGTCCAGATTTGCCAGTTTACTTTCTTTTGATGTCATTATATCATTATCACATTTAATAGGTTTTATTAAATTTGGGTTCAACTTTTTTTGTTAAGAATACTTCAAAAATAGTGCTCTGTGCTTCCTATTGAGACAGGGCCTTGAAGAGCACATGGTATTTGAAAGGGTGAGGATGTACGTATGTGTGAGAGGATAAGGGTGAACTTTACCGGCAAAGGAAAAACATGTGCAAAGGCATAGATGGAAGTAGGTAAGTATGTGATGTATTCAAGGGAGGAAACTATCTACACTGGCTGGAGTAGGTTTTCCATACTGTTCATGGCACTGGATGCACAGGTTTCATCCTATCCAGCCCTGCCGAACCAGGATTTCTAGAACTAGAGGCTCAGATATCTTTATATTTACAGAGTTCCTAAGGAAACTCAGATGCTTTGCCAGGCCTGAAATCCTCTGGTCTGGGGAACAGCATACATATAAGTAGTCTGCTCTTGGTATGTCAAGCTCATTCCTGCTTCAGGGATTTGGGGCATGACTTACAGTACCTTCTCTCCATTGAAGTCTCTGTTTAACTATTACTTCCTCAGTAAAGTCTTACTTGATCACTCTGTTCAAAGTAACCAACCTACTTCACTTATTTCTTAGTGCTTATCTGATAGCGTCTTATTTATTGTTTTTGGTCTGTTTCCCTCACTAGGATGTATGCTCCCAGAGTGTGGACCTTGTCTGTCTTGTTCACGGTGGTAATTCCAATGCTTTTTTTTTAGTTTTATAAATTTATTTATTTTATTCATTTATTTATGGCTGCATTGGGTCTTCGTTGCTGTGCACGGGCCTTCTCTAGGTGCGGTGAGCGGGGGCTACTCCTTGCTGAGGTGCGTGGGCTTCTCATTGCGGTGGCCTCTCCCGTTGTGGAGCATGGGCTCTAGACACGCGGGCTTCAGCAGTTGTGGCACGCAGGCTCAGTAGTTGTGGCTCATGGGCTCTGAGAGCAGGCTCAGTAGTTGTGGTGCACGGGCTGAGCTGCTCCACGGCATGTGGGATGGGATCCTCCTGGACCAGGGCTCGAACCCGTGTCCCCTGCATTGGCAGGCGGATTCTTAACCACTGCACCACCAGGGAAGCCCAGTTCCAATGCTTAAGAGTCCTGGGTATAAAAGGTGTGTGCTATATATGCAGGATGAATGGATAAAATTGGCAAATTTAGGAAATTCTTTTTGGAACACTCCTACGTAATGTAGATAGAAAGCAATAAAATTATCCTTTAAGCCTGTTTTCACTAAGGTTGGGTTGTAAGTACCTTCTTTGAGAATTTCTCTTTGTATTTTGGATATTTTGCTTTATGATAGCTCATTTCACCTTACTGTTTAAAAGGAAAAATTGAGATACATTTCATAGAAGATAACGGCAACCCTGAACATCTATCTAATCAGCTCAATAATAATTTCCAAATGTACTTAATGGACTATTACATCAGTAATTAGAAATTAAATTTTGCTAGGCTGCAAAAGATGTCAAAATTATGTATGCTCAGACTATGATATTTTAAAATTAAAATTTTATTTAATTAGCATTCCTCGGAGAAAGATATTTTAAAATTAAAATTTTATTTAATTAGTGTTCCCATAATCTATATTAAAATTTACTTCTACCCTGATGACTTATAAAAATAGAGGCAGGGCAGTATAAACACACAGAAATAGCTCATGGTGGTTAACAAAATTCACTGATACAGAACTGTTAACAACAACCAAAAAAAAAAGCCCACAGAAAAAATGATTTAGGGTTTGAGGAGTAGGGACAAAATATGAATAAACTTTTACATAAGCTGTTTTGTGGGGTGTCTGGAAGCATTGCTTCCTTTCACCCACACTTCTGTGAGCTAAAGTTAATGGATTTCTATTGCACTCCTGTTGTCACTATTGCCTAATGCTTTCCTATGGATGAAGCAGACACCTGGTTATTTAAGGAGGAGGATAAATGGGCCAAGGCAGCTTTCCCTATCCCCAATTCACCAGGGAGCGTTTGAGAATTCCACCTGACATGAGGACAGCACTGTGCTCTTAAACAATCTGCAGTTTGATCCGATTGTTCCCCAGTGGGGGAGGTAGGCCACAGCTCACTCAAGAGTCATTGATTGGATTAACAGCCTAATTCCCAACAGATGAATAGAATACTGATGTCTTGTCAGCCCAGATCACAAAAGGAAAACACAATCTGCTTCTACAGCTCAGAGATTTAACCCTCTATTTCCCCTGAAGCTACAATTTCACTTTTTCATACTGTAATTTCTTCAGAACTATTTGCCGATAAATATAATCAAATGGTGGCTTTTATCACCATCCACACACTTTCATCCTCTTTTAGAATAATTTTTTAAAACTTTAAAAACATGGAAAGATTTTTACTTCAGTTTTTACTGTCCACATTAGTCCTGCTGTCTAAATTCTTTCCTGGGTGTCCAAAAGAAATATTACATAAGCTGTTTTCTTGGGACCCAATAAAAAAGGACACAGCCTATGGGAAGAGAGGTAGCAAAATCCACATATTCAAAGATAAAACTATTCTGAGCTGTTTTTCTGGCATAAGTGACTGATTTTATTAAGGGGAATGAATGATTGTATTAAGAGTCTCAATAAATGTTCGCTTTAGTTTATTCCCCTACTCTACCTCTACCTCCCAACTGTAATTTAATAACTTTTGTGTATGGCTGTACAACTAAGAGTCAAATAAAAAGGTATTACTTCTGGTATTGATTTAAAAATAAGAACAAAAGATTTCAAGTCATCTATGAATTAGAATTCTATAATAAAGATATACATGCCTTGTATGAGTAGCAAAACAGACAAAGATGCAGTATTGTGGGCAACTTTAATGATAGTTCATTTTGTATACCTTTCTGCCTAGAGCCTGCCAATATAGCAAGAAAGACTGATTTTAGCCAGTTGTGAGTAAAAACACTGATGGTAGTAGCAAAGGTGTCTACTGCACTAAGCAATTTATGTGTTCTCTTATGTAATCCACGCAACAACCTTATGAAGTACGTATTAAGTTATCTCATTTCACAAATGAAGAAACTGAAGCTTAGGTAGGTTAAGTAACTTTGTCTGAGGTCACAGGATTTATAAGGTGCAGAGCCAGAACTTAAATTAAGTCTCTGGCTTCAAAGCTTATGCTCTTCAACACTACTGGGATTTTACGGGTTTCTCTGTATATCTTCATATTTATATGGAGATTTTTCAGTATCTGAGATTTTAAAATAAAGATTCAGCCTTCTCTTAGAATCTATTATTCTCTTGGAAAAACATCTCTGTGTGTACAAATGTTCTCTTTTGGCTTCTCTTTTTCTTTAGGAAATGACTTTCAGGATAGCCCCCTAAAGTTAGCCACATCAAAACCAGAAAACTTTTTTTGCCTATGGCTTTGGAGTCATATTCAACTTCTATCCCTTTTCTTTACCTCTTATACTGTCCTTCATCAAGTGAAGTTGATTGAATTCTCCTCCTGTACTGTATCTGATTCTTTCTTTCTCTACAGTAATGGACCTTAACCAGGTCCTAACCTTCTAATCCACTAATTCCTACAAGAGCCTCCCTAATAATTTATCTGGTCTCCTATCCCTTTTGCAAGCACTGTCCTAAGCATGCCATTCTTCTACCTGAAACTTTGAAGCATATTCTAATTGTCTTCAAGTCAGATAAGAATTTCTAACTAAGGATTTCCCTAGCTTTTAATAGAATTTGGCATATTTTTATGGTTTTAAAAATTAACATTGTACATATAGGAAGTTTAGATCAGTTCAAATATGAGAACATATTATACAAAATAGATTGTTTATATTATTCAGTATTATACTATTACATTACAATCTGATTCTTTATGGTAATATATGCTTCCATAATACCTAATATTGAAAAATAACAGTTACAGGAAAGAGAATTCATTTTTTGGAAAGAACAAGGAAAAAGTTCAACTAACAACAATTAAAATGCATTCACAAAATATGTAGAACGTAAAAGATCTTTATGCTGCTCCCACAGATCTTATTTATGTATCTATGTATGTATTTAATTCGGACATGTTTTCTTTCTAAAACAAGTAGTTAGAAGATACAAATATCATGAACACATTCTAAATCAAGACAGGCCCTATTAGAGGTTCCCTAGAAGGCGGAAGACCTTCAGGAGGATGATTCCCAAAGAATTCCTTTCTTAGCTATTGGAAAGAAGGTGCAATAGAGTGCATGAAGAGGCAGAAATGCTTCCTTGCATGTTAAAGACAGAAGCACTTCCATGGTGGCTAGAGACGTGATGCTCCAGTGCCACAAAGGATAGTTCATAGCTTTTTTTTTTTTTTTTTAATGAAGGATTTTTGTTCTTTCTGTGTGAACTCAAATTCTAAGGAAATTTTGATAGTCCTCAATGACATAAATTGGAGAGGCAGAAATCTTTGTTCTGGATGCCCTGGTCAGGCATAAAGTTAGCTGACAATGCTGGAAACCATGGTAGGCATGTCCACTAATCAATCTTTAAAATATAATACCCTGAAAGATCTATTGTTTTTTAATAGTACCGAGAGGTTTTCACATCCTACAGTCTACAACTTTAGATTCCTATCGTGTAATACAAAAACAGCATTTTAGCAGATATTCTAAAATAAGTCATATTAACTTTAGTTATCCTCTCAAACAGTAATGTTAATAATATCAAACAGAAACCAAAACCAACCAAAAAACAAATGAATAAATTTCAATAACAATTTCAGTAACAAACAATTTCAGTAACAAGGAAAATCAAATCAATGGTGTATCCTTTGTGGTAACAGAGATAGACTTGTCTGATTGTGGAAACCAGGTTAAAGACGAGGGCTTGGACAACGGTGCCCTGAAACAAGCAGACTGCAGGTTTTATAAATACATACAGAAATAATTAAAATATAAGGGGTTTAGAGGGATTAATCTCCTTTAAATAATCTCTGCCACAAAGCCTGTAAAGACACTGCTGGCACCAGGCCCATGTGAGACCAGCTGTCGGATATCAGAGCAGGAGAGAGATTAACTGCTCCCACTTCTGCACTGACCTCCTCTTTGCAGTCTTCTCTGGACTCCATCTTCAGTACTCACTGCACCACAGGGAAAGGTCAGCAGAATATACCTGCTATCATGTGGATCATTATCATTTGACTTGATTACCTATCCTTAGCTGAGGAGAAAAACCAAAACAAAAAAGAAGGTTGGTGCTGGAAGGGAATCACAAAATGTAGGCTCAGAGGACTCTAGGGAAATGCAGGAGGGCTCCAGAAAAGTGCTGATTACCTGATTCCATTCATTTAACCCATGGAAATTTCAAAGTCACCTTTAATTATTTTCAAACTGAGTTTTAAGTAATGCAGATAGTACCCTTACTCCCAAAGGAAGCACAAAGCAACTGATAACTCTTTAAAACAGTAGCATTTGTTTTGCTTCAAAGCTAGCCACAAATTCAACAAATATTTTTAGAAGGTGACAGTACAATGAATAAAACAAATCAGATAGATTTTGGGGGGCCTCCTCTATATTATATGGTATTTCCATAACTTTAAAAGGAAACCATTAAAAAACAGACAAACAATAGCTTCGCAGATGACATGAATCAATGTAGAAGTCTTTTTAAAAATAGAGTGTCATAAAATATAAGATATATTTTATGAAAAAAGATTTGCTTGGAATTTACTTGGACAGATAGAAGAAAATAAAAGTGTGAAACAGGAGAACATTATGAATCACTATAAAGCATTTAGACACTGTAAGAACAGATATACATGTACGGATTAGCATATGTATTCTTCCACCAGAAGAAAATGAGACTGAGTACTGGACTACCTTCTTTAAAAGGGTCTATCTGAGGTTCCTAAGTTTCTTTCTTTCCAGTTTTCCCTCTATGATTTTCAGACACCAACAAATCTCTCTGCTATAATTTCTTCTTGTCAAAAGGTGATTATTTTTGGTCTCCTATTTACTTCACAGGCATGTTTTAAGGACAAATGAATAAATAGTATCTAACTCTCTAGACTCTTGCGTAAAAGTAGGCTATTAGATCAATTCTAAGTATTTCAGAGGAAATACTGCTGATATAGCTAGAGTGAAATATTTTGGATAACACAATTACCATTATTTCTTACACAAAAATGATCAAGTTTCAAAGAATCAGAATATCAAATGTAATTTACTTTTTAAAAAAATAGTAAGAAGGTGCTTTGGGTTTTTACATAGTTAAAGGGCAGAAGTTCTCGTTAAAAAGAAAATTTTAAATATCAGGATACCATAAAAAACAGCTTCATTCTACTATTAGGCAATGGGTCATAGAAAACTTATGTTCAGTTTCTATTTTTTTCAGTAACATAAGAGCTCCCATACTTTTCTCTCCTGCACTGTCTCTAAAATGAAAGCTCCATCATCTTTGTTTTTCCTCCCTTTGGAAAGGGTTTTAAAGACTGCCAAAGAGAAGGCCAAATGTCAAATACATGCCTGTCCACTCAAGACTATATTGATGCCCATCAACACATTTTTCACACATCAGAGTGCTCTCAGATGTTAATGACTTTCAGCCTAAGTGATTTGATTCAAATTTTGAACCACTGATCCAGAGGTGAGTATCTTTTCACAGATCCCCTAGGCCAGTGGTTCTCCAAGTGTGGGCCTCAGAGGAGCAGTATCAGTTCCACCTGGAAACTTGTGAAAAATGCAAACTAGGCTCCACCCCAGACCTATGGAACCAGAAACTCTGGGGGTTGGGCCCAGAAACTTGTTTTAACAAGCCCAGATGATTCTTATACTAGTCAACATTGGAGGACCACTGCCCTATGCTAGTATATTCTCTGTAAATGAGCACCATCTTTTGGACAAATAGAAGTAAATATCAACAGCAGTGAACGAACTGAATGTAACAAAAAGTTCACTAAATTATTATTTTAAACAATTTATCTTTTCCTTAATTTTTAAATTTAAACATACTTGGCAGGATTTCTTTTCATCTTCCAGGGAAAGGCTGCCCATCAGAAAGACCATTATAGTCTGGTGCACTGTTTTTATAGTTCTATAACATAAACTGACATTTATTGGAGCTTCACATAAGATTTTTCCATCAACGGATGTGTTGGAAGAGCAATAACCAAGTATGCTGTGTTGGGCAAATACCTACACATCAGGATACTTTTCAAAGCCATCAGGCAAAGGGGGTCAGTTGAATTTTTTTTACTGCACAGGCTAATGCTTTAAAAGTGTCTTGATGGAATCAAGGAAATTGGATTGTCCCCCCATTTGCTGGGCTAAAACAAGCCTTTTTTACTTATCCCATTAGAGGAACACAAGAGAAACCTTTTAAATGTCACTAAAAATTTCCCTGCATGGCAGAACCCAGTCAAAAGGGTTTTAATTTTCTCTGAGAATTCTCAAGTAATGCAGTATGTCAAGGTTTAATAAATTGTAGGTGGGGATAGTTTTCGTTACAGGCAACAAGCATCTTTTTTTTTTTTTTAAACAGGTGCTTAGACATCTCTCTATTGAGAGAGGTTAGGGCACTCAAACAGTAGAGAGCTCAACTTCAGTCCAAATAACAAAAAAAATGAACCATGATGGAATCTGTAAAATATCTGAAACAAATTTTAGGACACTTATAAAAAAGAAAATATTTTAAAATGTATTGGAAGTGATGGTTAATCTTTTTATATGTGATATTTTCATATTGAGCTTCCTGAAAAATTTCTTGAAGAATTTGGCCTTGAACAAAGCCCAAGGAGAGCACAGAGATTAGGCATTCAACCTTCTCTCAAAAGGAAGAGGTACTGCAGAGTGAAGAAAGACTGTGTATTCCCAACCTGTAATAGGGTAAAACCCCACATTATACAACTTTCAAAATATTGCAGAAACATCAATTAATAAAAGCAAGTTGATATGTTATATGGATTGCACATATCTATAGAAATATGATATATGAAATACATGAATACCTACCTTCTATGATCATATATTTATTTTGGTGTATTTGTTGAATGGATATAACCATTAAACATTATGGGATTTTTTGTTGTTGTTGATTCTTTCCCTCTTCAATAAAATATTAAAAGTACTTCCAACCATAATATAGAGGGAATGCCAGAATGGAGGACTTAAAAAAAAAAAGGGGTGGGGGCTATCTATAAATAAGGGTGGTTCCTTTCGGAATCATCACTTTAATAGAAATATTTTTAACAGAAATATTTTTAACCATACTCAAATGAGTATCATACACCTGTCCCCTAGCTCCCCACACAAAGAAGAAAAAGAGGAGAAACCATGCCGAAGAGAAAAGATAATATATCTATTATTTTGAAATAAAATTATTAATAATTAAATCATGTCAACTATTCCTCTATTATCACCTGCTTTAAAAAATACTTTTAGCTCACATCAGGGTCAGATGGTATGGGGTTCAAAACCAAAATAGTTCTACAGGGGAATCCCACATGCTTTACTAACCGCTCGTGTTTTGAGTCTACCCTATGACCACAGCTATTTCAGAGGGAGGCTTAGTGAAGTACCTACCAGCTGACAAAAGAAGGATGTAAAGCAGGTTGGGAAAAAGGAAGATTACCCTTTTGTCATGTCCAATCAGCCATCCCTACAGTTCTGATAAATATGCTTTATTAATTAAAATTTGTACTTAAAAGCTAGTATCCTCTTTAATGGAAACTTCAGCTTTATTACTTAAGTTCTTAACAACTTAATGCATTTCATTATTATTTATTCTATCCTGGATATATAGGGAGAGATAGTTTTCTTTTTCTTTTTTTTTTTAGCTGTTAGCAATAACTCAGAAGCTCTGGATGAAATTCTAAGTTGTTAGGCCTTGAGAGTTGAGTCACTGAACATCTCCCAAGTCTGTCAACTTTTGTAAAAGAACCATCAATTATAAGAAGACAAACTAACAAGCAACCAAAGGGAAAAGAAGCTGAAAATGGCAGTAAGGGAGTATATTATGAAATTCTATAATGAATATTTAATCATTAAAAGACCCTGTCATTGGCTTAACTTTACTGTTGCTTTCATAGGACCTTTGCTAATCCCAAATCCTTACATTCATGTGAACAGAAAAGCTGAGAAAATTCAGTGTTCTTTTTGCTGGAATGCAGGAATTCTTATTCTGGATTCTTAGATTCCTAGGACATCCATGGAAGGGCTTCAGCAAGTATATGAACGTATTAAAACTGTTTGCGAAAATTCTACATCCATATCCTTTCTCTTTGGTGTTCATAGATCTCCTTATATTCTTCCTAAAAAAGGTTAAAGATCACTATTGTAGGGTAGAAGTATAGATTAAGAAGATTGGCCATGAATTGGTAATTGCTGAAACTGGATGATGAGTACATAGAAGTTTGTTGGTATAGTATTCTCCCTAAGTTTGCACATGGTTGGAGTTTTTGTAATTAAAAGATTATTAAAAAAAAAGTCTGTGAAAGGAACTCATTGTATACAAACCAATTCTTGATAAAAGGCTGTGGTAAATCTAAGCAAATTGCTAATGTAAGTGATAATTCTATCTTTCCTTACATCATAAGTGTAGAAAACGTAAGTGTGGAAATGGCAAAACTTTCAATGATGCAAGTAACCTTACTTTTTGAAATCATTATTCTATTTCACAAAATGTCAAAATTTGACACAAAATCACGAAAAAAGAGAAAAGGTAATTGGTAAAGCAAAGACTGCAAAGACAAAGGAGGTGGTGGTTTGGTGCTTGAAGGGGAGGGGGCAAACTGAAAGGAATAAAGTGGTGGGTTTAATCAAATCACTTTTAAAAGCTGCAGCCTCTCAGAGTTAACCTTGCCAATCAGAGTAAGCAGGAGCAGAAGCATGTTTGTGCACATTAAACTTTGCCTGTGTCCTTGAACCTATGGTGCACTTCCTCCTCTCAAGCAGCCTGGGAAGGCTTCATAATGCTCACCCTTAGAGAGAACCTTGAATTCCATTAGAAAGCTCCACAGGAAGGAGAAACCCTCAAGTGGCAGTTTGAACCACATAGACAGCTCATACCCTTTACTGATATTAAAAGTCAGCTCATGGGATTAAGTCTGCAAGTCCTGGGAAATTAAAAAGTATGAACACACTGACAAATGCCATTATACAAACAAGATACCTTTAAGTCTTCTTTCCTCTTTTTTTTTTTTACAGAAATGGCAAATATTTCCAATGATAACATAAAAACTGGTTACTAAGTCTACAATGAAACTATAACTGGTCTGGCTACAATTTAACTAATATTATAATGGTATTTACATCTGTATCATGCTTTGCTATAAAATCATTCACCCATTTGATGGCCTAGTACATTTTACATACAAACTATACTTTTAAATAAAAGGAAGTATGAAGGTAGATGCCTTGTCTTTCATATCACATCTATTAAGTTACTATAGTTCTACTTTGTACTATGAGAAAGTATTTTATACAATGTACAGTTTTAGTACTGCATGTAGGCAGACTCAGACTCAAGGTGTAGAAGTTTCTAATAGCTAGAACTTTCTAAAATGGAACAGGCTTTTACTTTACTTTGTGAAGTAAACAGAAATACTCAAACTGAGGCTAGCTGGCTTAACCACCTTTTGAAAATTCAGCAGAGAGAATTCCTGCATTAGGCTGGAAGTTGAACCAGATGGTATTTAAATTCCCTTCTACCGTTAAGATTTTACAATTATGCTTTATTCAAGGTCACACAATTAGTAGAATAGAAGCTGGAATCTAGGTAATCTGACTCCAAACCTAGTCTTTCTAAACATAAGGTTATAGACCCCTCATATGTCCTCAGGCAGTAAATAGAACAGTGAGGTTAACTGGGTCAGGGAAGCAATAGTGGAGTGATGGGAACTGGAGAGCTCAAGGCCTGTCAACAGAGGGCAGTAGCTACTCAGCTCTATCTGATTGTCCTATGGGAATTTGTGCAGGATTACCATATTTTCAGATTTTTCAAGAGAATCCTAATAGCTGTATTTTATCTGAAATCAACTGACAGTTAATTATAAATAAACAGTGTTGTAACACTATAGGTGCTAAACAAAAATAGATCTTTGGGCTGCATATGACCCATGCCAGTTTGTGACCATGAGACTGTCCTAAAACATTCCATTTCCAAACTATTGATTTTGTTTCTCTAGATTCTTCAAATTTATCAACAACCTTTATGAAATATAAAAGTCTAAGTTTTATGCTTTATATTAACTATAGTCTGCTACATATATAATAGTATTTTGCTCTGGTTTTTATAGACGATATTCATTACTACAGTGGTGGTGTTATGTTAGCTTTTCTAAGATAAACACTACATTGCAGTCTCATTGTTCACCTACTGTCCACAGTAACTGTCAAATTTTCTACAGATAATATCTGTACATAATCAGTCTCTATACCTGTGCATATGAATTAGCCCATAAATATTCTATAGCACTTATTTTACAGAAAGATCACCTTTTCTTTAAAGAGTCACTTTTTTTCCTGAATTCTTATTCCCAACTTTCAGGCATTATTAACCACTCTCTGAGTGAGTGTATCAGTTTGATCATCAAAATGGCAGCAAGCTCACCATTTCCAGACCTTATTCTGTTGACTCAATTGGGAGCATTTTGTTACTTTGTGTAACTCCCGCACCTTTAATTCATCCTCATAATGTGACATTTAGAAGAATATTTTAGACCCAGCAACACTGAGCATAGGGAGATATATTTTATAGAGGCAGGCACAAGATGGTGGAGTAGAACGATGTGAGCTCACCTCTGCAAAAACACCAAAATCACAAGTAACTGCTGAAAAACCACTGGCCAAAAAAAAATGCTGGAACCTACCAAAACCTACCAAAAAAGATACCCTATTATCCAAAGACAAAGAAGAAGCCACAACAAGACAGTAAGAGGGACACAATCACAATAAAATCAAATCCCATACCCACTGGGTGGGTGACCCACAAACTGGAAAATAATTATACCACAGAAGTTCTCCCACAGGAGTGAAAGTTCTGAGTCCACGTCAGGCTCCTCAGCCTGGGGTTATGGCAATGGGACGAGGAGCCCCTACAAAATTTGGCTTTGAAGGTCAGTGGGGTTTGATCGCAGGAATTACACAGGACTGGGGGAAACAGAAATTCCACTCTTGGAGGGTGCATACAATGTCTTGTGTGCACCAGGACCCAGGGAAAAAAGCAGTAGCCTCATAAAAGCCTGGGCCAGACTTAACTGCTGGTATTGGAGGGTCTCCTGTGGAGGCGGAGGATGGCTGTGGCTCACTGTGGGGACAAAGACATTGGCAGCAGTAGTTCTGGGACTACTCATTGCTATGAGCCCTCCTGGGGGCCACCATTTTCTCACCAAGACCTGGCCCCACCCAGCAGCCTGAAGACTCCAGTGCTGGGTTGCCTCAGGCCAGACAACCAACAGGGCAGGAACACAGCCCCACCCATCAGCAGACAGGCTACTTAAAGTCTTCCTGAGTGAGTACACAGTTGCCCTCTAAACACACCCCCTGACACAGCCCTGCCCACCACAGGGACAAGACCCATTCCCTCCTACCAGGAGGCCTGCACAAGTCTCTCAGACAGCCTCATCCACCAGGGGGCAGACAGCAGAAGCAAGAAGAACTACAACCCTGCAACCTGCAGAACGAAAACTGTAATCACAGCAAGTTAGACAAAATGAGACAGCAGAGGAATGTGTCCCAGATGAAGGAACAAGACAAACCTCCAGAAGAACAACTACGTGAAGTGGAGATAGGCAGTCTACCCCGAAAGAATTCAGAGGAAGAATAATAAAGATGATCCAAGATCTTGGGAAAAGAATGGAGGCACAGGGGCTTCCCTGGTGGCGCAGTGGTTGGGAGTCCGCCTGCCGATGCAGGGGACATGGGGTCGTGCCCCGGTCTGGGAAGATCCCACGTGCCGCGGAGCGGCTGGGCCCGTGAGCCATGGCCGCTGAGCCTGTGCATCCGGAACCTGTGCTCTGCAATGGGAGAGGCCACAACAGTGAGAGGCCTGCGTACCGCAAAAAAAAAAAAAAAAAAGAATGGAGGCACAGATCAGTAAGATACAAGAAATGTTTAACAAAAACCTAGAAGAACTAAAGAACATACAGAGATGAACAATACAATAACTGAAATGAAAAATACACTAGAAGGAATCAATAGCAGAATAAGTGAGGCAGAAGAATGGATAAGTGAGCTGGAAGACAGAATGGTGGAAATCACTGCCATGTAACAGAATAAAGAAAAAAGAATGAAAAGAAATGAGGACTGTCCCAAAGACCTCTGAGACAACATTAAACACAACAACATTCACATTATAGGGGTCCCAGAAGGAGAAGAGAGAGAGAGAGAGAGAACCTGAGAAAATATTTGAAGAGATAATAGCTGAAAACTTCCCTAACATGGGGAAGGAAACAGTCACCCAAGTCCAGGAAGCACAGAGTCCCAGTGAGGATAAACCCAAGGAGGAACACCCTGAGACACATTAGTAAGCAAACTGACAAAAATTAAAGACAAAAAATATTAAAAGCAACAAGAGAAAAGAAACAAATGACATACAAGGAAACGCCCACAAGGTTATCAGCTGATTTCTCAGCAGAAACTCTGCAGGCCAGAAGGGAGTGGCATGATATATTTAAAGTGATGAAGGGACTTCCCTGGTGGTACAGTGGTAAAGAATCCACCTTCCAATACAGAGGACACGGGTTCGATCCCTGGTTGAGGAACTAAGATCCCACATGCCATGGGGCAACTAATCCTGCAGGCCATGACTACTGAGCTCAGGCACCTCAACTAGAGAGCCCATGTGCCACAAACTACAGAGCCCATGTGCTCTGGAGCCTGTGCGCCACAACTAGAGAAAAGCCCATGCCTCACAACAAAGAGCCTGCGCACTGAAACGAAAGATCCCGCGTGCCACAACTAAGACCCAATGCAGCCATAATAAATAATAAATAAATATTAAAAAAAAATAAAGCGATGAAAGGGAAGAACCTACAACCAAGAATACTCTACCAGTAAGGCTCTCATTTAGATTCAATGGAGAAATCAAAAGCTTTACAGAAAAACAAAAGCTAAGAGAATTCAACAACACCAGGCCAGCTCTGCAACAAATGCTGAAGAAATTTCTCTGGGTGAAAAAGAAAAGGCCACAACTAGAAACAAGAAAATTACAAATGGGAAAGTTCACCAGCAAAGGCAAACATATAGTAAAGGTAGGAAATCATCCACACACAAATATGAAATAAAAAACAGCAATTATAAGAAGAGTGTACAAATGCAGGATATTGGAAATGCATTTGAAATTACAATACCAGCAACTTAAAACAATCTTGTTTATATACAGACTGCTGTATCAAAACCTCATAGTAGGGACTTCCCCAGTGGTCCAGTGGTGAAGAGTCTGCCTTCCAATGCAGGGGACGTGGGTTCGATCCCTGGTTGGGGAGCTAGGATCCCACATGCCACGGGGCAACTAAGCCTGCATACCACAACTACTGAGCTCACACGCTTCAACAAGAGAGCCCATGAGCTGCAAACTACAGAGCCCACATGCTTTGGAGCCCGCGTGTCACAACTACAGAGCCCACAAACTCTGGAGCCCACACGCCACAACTAGAGAGAGAAAACCCACACACCACAACTAGAGAGAAGCTTGCGTGCCGCAACGAAGACCCAATGCAGCCAAAAAAATAAATAAATAAAAATTAAAGAAAATGAAATACTAAAAAAAATAAGAGATTAAAAAAAAAACCTCAAGGTAACTGCAAACCGAAAGTTTACCATAGATACATACACAAGAAAGAAAAAGGAATCCAAACACAACTCTTAAGTTAGTCATCAAATCACAAGAGAACAGATGAGGAAGGTAAGAAAAAAGACCTACAAAAACAAATCCAAAACAATTAACAAAATGTAAGTAAGAACATACATATTGATAATTATCTTAAACGTAAATAGATTAAATGTTTCAACCAAAAGACAAAGACTGGCTGAATGGATACAAAAACAAGACCCGTATATATGCTGTCTACAAGAGACCCACTTCAGATCTAGGGACACATACAAACTGAAAGTGAGGGGATGGAAAAATATATTCCATGCAGATGGAAATAAAAGGAAAGCTGCAGTAACAATACTCATATCAGACAAAGTAGACTTTAAAGACTGTTATAAGAGACAAAGAAGAACACTACATAATGATCAAGGGATCAAGACAAGAAGATATAACAAGTGTAAATATATAAGCACCCAACAAAGAAGTACCTCAGTAATATAAGGCAAATACTAACAGCCGTAAAAGGAGAAATCGACAGTTAACACAATAATAGTGGGGGACTTTAACACCCCACTTTCATCAATGGACAGATCATCCAGACAGAAAATAAGGAAATAGAGGACTTAAATGACACATTAGACCAGAGGTACTTAATTGACATTTATAGAGCATTCTATCCTAAAGCAGAATACATCTTCTTCTCAAGTGCACATGAAACATTCTCCAGGATTGATCACATACTGGACCACAAAGCGAGCCTCAGTAAATTTAAGAAAATTGAAATAATATCAAGCATCTTTTCCAACCACTGCACTATGAGATTAGAAACCAGCTACAAGAAAAAAAAAACTGTAAAAAACACAAACACATGGAGGCTAAACAATGTGCTACTAAACAACCAATGGATAACTGAAGAATTCAAAGAGGAAATAAAAAAATATCTAGAGACAAATGAAAACAAAAGCATGATGATCCAAAACCTGTGAGATGCAGCAAGAGCAGTTCTAAGAGGGAAGTTTATAGCAATACAATCTTACCTCAGGAAATACTGGGTTGGCCAAAAAGTACCTTTGGTTTTAAAGTAAAAATAAAAGACACATTTTTCATTTTCACTGAGAACTTTATTGAACGTATTCACCCTTCTGTTCCACTCCCTTCTGCCATTTTTCAGGCAACTTCATAATTCCATCTTCCCAAAACTTTTTATCTTTTTGAGCAAAGAACTGTTCCAGGTGCCTTTTACAGTCCTCCAGGGAATTGAAATTTTTTCCATTAAGAGAATTTTGTAAATACCTAAATAAATGGAAATCTGAAGGTGCAATGTCTGGTGAATACAGCAGATGAATCAGAACTTCCCACCCAAGCTGTAACAGTTTTTGCCTTGTCGTCAAAGAAACATGTGGTCTTGCATTATCCTGACAGAAGATTATGCATTTTCTAGAAGTTGACTAACTCTGGATGCTTTTTGTTGAGTTCTGCTTTCAGTTGGTCTAACTGGGAGCAGTACTTGTTGGAATTAATCGTTTGGTTTTTCCAGAAGGAGCTCATGATAGAGAACTCCCTTCCAATCCCACCATATTCACAATATCACCTTCTTTGGATGAAGACTGGCCTTTGGTGTGGTTAGTGGTGGTTCATTTAGCTTGCCCCACGACCTCTCCACGATCTCTTCCATTCCTCATTATTGTACAGTACCCACTTTTCATCACCCATCAAAATGTGTTTTAAAAACGGAACATTTTCATTATATTTAAGTAGAGAATTGCATGCGGTAATATGTCAAGAAGGTTTTTTTCATTAACTTATATGTGGAACCCAAACATCAAAGCAATAAACATAACCAAGCTGGCGCAAATGATTTTCAGTGCTTGATTTGGATATTTTGAGTATGTTGGCATCTCCTGTGTGGTATAACATTGATTGTTCTCAATTAATGTCTCGATTTGCTCACTATCAACTTCTACTGGTCTACCTGACTATGGAGCATCGTCCGGCGAGAAATCTCTAGCATGAAACTTCACAAACCACTTTTGACACGTTCAATCAGTCACAGCACCTTCTCCATACACTGTACAAATCTTTTTTTGCATTTCGGTTGCATTTTTACCTTTCTTGAAATAGTAAAGCATAATATGCTGAAAATGTTGCTTTTTTCTTCCATCTTCAATATTAAAATGGCTACACAAAAATTCACCAATTTTGATGCTTTCTAAATGCTCGCCAATATGACAGCTGTCACATACAGTCTAACAAAACTGTTTCGAATGACATTAAAGACAACTAAGTCTTTAACGTTAATGACATCAATGTCTTAATGATGTTAAGACAATTAACTACCAGCCATCTTACAGGAAAAACCAAACAAACCTTTTGGCCAACCCAATAAGAAAAATCTCAAACAACCTAACCTTACACCTAACGCAACAAAGGATCATAAGAGACTACTACAAGCAACTGTATGCCAATAAAATGGACAACCTGGAAGAAATGGACAAATTCTTAGGAAGGTACAATCTCCCAAGACTGAACCAGGAAGACATAGAAAATATGAACAGACCAATCACAAGTACTGAAATTGAAACTGTGATTTAAAAACTTCCAGCAAACCGAAGTCCAGGACCAGATGGCTTCAAAGACGAATTCTATCAAACACTTAGAGAAGAGTTAACACCTGTCCTTCTGAAACTATTCCAAAAACTGAAGAGGAACAAACACTCCCAAACTCATTCACTGAGGCCACCATGACCCTGATACCAAAACCAGACAAAGATACCACAAAAAAAGAAAACTACAGGTCAGTATCACTGATGAATATAGATGCAAAAATCCTCAACAAAATACTAGCAAACCAAATCCAACAACACATTAAAAGGATCATACAACATGATCAAATGGGATTTATCCCAGGGATGCAAGGCTTTTTCAATATCCGCAAATCAATCAGTGTGATACACCACATCAAAAAATTGAAGAATAAAAACCACATGATCATCTCAGTAGATGCAGAAAAAGCATTTGACAAAATTCTATGATAAAAACTTCAGAAAGTGTGCACAGAGGGAACATACCTCAACATAATAAAGGCCATATATGATGAACCTATAGCTAACATCATACTCAGAGGTGAAAAGCTGAAAGCATTTCCTCTAAGATCAGGAACAAGACAAGGATGTCCACTCTTGCCATTTTTACTCAGCACTGTTTTGGAAGTCCTAGCCATGGCAATCAGAGAAGAAAAAGTAATAAAAGGAATTCAAATTGGAAAAGGAGTAAGACTGTCACTGTTTGCAGATGACATGATACTTTACATAGAAAATCCTAAAGACAAAACCAGAAAACTACTAGAGCTCATCAATGAATTTGGTAAAGTTGCAGGATACAAAATTAATACACAGAAATCTGTTGCATTTCTATACACTAACAAACAGATGAAAGATCAGAAAGAGAAATAAAGAAAAATCTCATTTACCATCGCATCACAAAGAATAAAATACCTAGGAATAAACCTACCTAAGGAGGCAAAAGAGCTGTACACTGAAAATTATAAGACACTGATGAAAGAAATCGAAGATGACACAAACAGATGGGAAGATATACCATGTACTTGGATTGGAAGAATCAATATTTTCAAAATGACTATATGACCTAAGGCAATCTACAGATTCAGTGCAATCCCTATCAAATTACCAATGGTATTATTCGTAGAACTAGAACAAAAAATTTTACAATTTGTATAGAGACACAGAAGACCCTGAATAGCCAAAGCAATCTTTAAAAAAATTTTTTTTGTGGTACGTGGGCCTCTCACTGTTGTGGCCTCTCCCGTTGTGGAGGTCAGGCTCCAGACGCGCAGGCTCAGCGGCCATGGCTCACAGGCACAGAAGCTCCGTGGCATGTGGGATCTTCCCGGACCGGGGCACGAACCCGTGTGCCCTGCATCGGCAGGCGGACTCTCAACCACTGCGCCACCAGGGAAGCCCCAAAGCAATCTTGAGAAAGAAAAATGGAGCTGGAGGAAGCATAACCTCAGACTATACTACAAAGCTACAGTAATCAAGACAGTATGGTAGTGGCACAAAAACAGAAATATAGATCAACGCAACAGGATAGGAAGCCCAGAAATAAACCCACGCACCAATGGTCAATTAATATATGACAAAGGAGGCAAGAGTATACAATGGACAAAAGGAGGCAAGAATATACAATGGAGAAAAGACAATCTCTTCAAAAAATGGTGCTGGGGAAACTGGACAGCTACATGGAAAAGAAAGAAACTACAACATTCTCTAACACCATACACAAAAATAAACTCAAAATGGATTAAAGAACTAAATGTAAGACCTGATACTATAAAACTCTTAGAGGAAAATATAGGCAGAACACTCTTTGACATAAATTGCATCAATACCTTTTTTGATCCATCCCCTAGAGTAACGGAAATAAAAATAAACAAATGGGACCTAATTAAAATCCAAAGCTTTTGCACAGCAAAGGAAACCATAAACAAAACGAAAAGACAATCCAAAGAATGGGAGGAAATATTTGCAAATGATATTTGCAACTGACAAATATTTGCAACTGACAAGGGGTTCATCTCCAAAATATACAAACAGCTCATGCAGCTCAATATCAAAAAACAAACAAACAAACAACCCAATCCAAAAATGGGTGAAGACCTAAATAGACATTTTCCCAAAGAAGACATGCAGATGGCCAACAGGCACATGAAAAGATTCTCAGCACCACTAATTATTTGAGAAATGCAAGTCAAAACTACAATGAGGAATCACCTCACACCAGTCAGAATGGCCATCAAAAAGTCTACAAACAATAAACGCTGGAGAGGGTGTGGAGAAAATGAAACCCTCCTACACTGTTGGTGGGACTGTAAACTGGTACAACCATGATGGAGAACAGTGTGCAGGTTCCTTAAAAAACTAAGAACAGAGCTACCATATGATCCAGCAATCTGAGTCCTGGGCATATACCTGAAGAAAACCATGATTTGAAAGGATACATGTACCCCAATGTTTACAGCACCATTTACAACAGCCAAGATATAGAAGCAACCTAAATGTCCATTGACAGATGAACGAATAAAGAAGATGTGGTACACAAGTACAATGGAATATTACCCAGCCATTGAAAAGAATGAAATAATGCCAGTTGCAGCAACAGGGATGCACCTGGAGATTATCATACTAAGTGAAGTAAGACAGAGAAAGACAGGAGGAGCTTCAAGATGGCAGAAGAGTAAGACATGGAGATCACCTTCCTCCCCACAAATACATGAGAAATACATCTACATGTGGAACAACTCCTACAGAACACCTACTGAACGCTGGCAGAAGAACTCAGACATCCCAAAAGGCAAAAAACTCCCCATGTACCTGGGTAGGGCAAAAGAAAAAAGAAAAAACAGAGACAAAAGAATAGGGACGGGACCTGAACCAGTAAGAGGGAGCTGTGAAGGAGGAAAAGTTTCCACACACTAGGAAGCCCCTTCACGGGTGGAGACTGAGGGGGACAGAAACTTCGGAGCCATGGAGGAGAGCACAGCAACAGGGGTGCAGAGGTCAAAGCAGAGAGATTCCTACACGGAGGATTGGTGCCGACCAGCACTCACCAGCCTGAGAGGCTTGTCTGCTCACCCACCGGGGTGGATGGGGGCTGGGAGCTGAGGCTCTGGCTTCGGAGGTCAGACCCCAGGAAGAGGACTGGGGTTGGTTGTGTGAACACAGTCTGAAGGGGACTGGTGCACCACAGCTAGCAGGGAGTGTGTCCAGGAAAAGGTCTGGAGCTGCCGAAGAGGCAAGAGATTTTTTCTTGCCTCTTTGTTTCGCAGTCTGCGAGAAGAGGGAATTAAGAGCGCCACCTAAACGAGCTCCAGAGATGGGCCTGAGCCGTGGCTATCAGCGCGGACCCCAGAGACGGGCATGAGACGCTAAGGCTGCTCCTGCAGCCACCAAGAAGCCTATGTGCAAGCACAGGTCACTATCCACACCTCCCGTCCCGGAAGCCTGTGCAGCCCGCCACTGCCAGGGTCCTGTGATCCAGGGACAACTTCCCCAGGAGAACACATGGTGCGCCTCAGGCTGGTGCAATGTCACATGGGCCTCTGCCATCGCAGGCACACCCCGCGTTCCGTACCCCTCTGTCCCCCGGCCTGAGTGAGCCAGAACCCCCTAATCAGCTGCTACTTTAACCCCTTCCGTTCTGGGCAAAGAACAGATGCCAGAGGGTGACCTACACACAGAGGCGAGGCCAAATCCAAAGCTGAAACCCAGGAGCTGTGCGAACAAAGAAGAGAAAGGGAAATCTATCCCAGCAGCCCCAGGAGCAGCGGACTAAATCTCCACAATCACCTTGATGTATCCGGCATCTGTGGAATACCTGAATAGACAACAAATCATCCCAAATTGAGGAGGTGGACTTTGGGAGCAACGATATATATATATTTTTCCTTCTTCTCTTTTTGTGAGGGTGTATGTGTATGCTTCAGTGTGTTATTTTGTCTGTATAGCTTTGCTTTTACCATTTGTCTTAGGGTTCTATCTGTCTGTTTTTTTTTTTTTTTTTCTTTTTGCGGTATGTGGGCCTCTCACTGCTGTGGCCTCTCCCGCTGCGGAGCACAGGCTCCGGATGCGCAGGCCCAGCGGCCATGGCTCACGGGCCCAGCCGCTCCGCGGCATATGGGATCCTCCCAGACCGGGGCACGAACCCGTATCCCCTGCATCGGCAGGCGGACTCTCAACCACTTGCGCCAGCAGGGAGGCCCTGTTTTTTTTTTATATAGTATAGTTTTTAGTGCTTGTTATCATCAGGGGATTTGTCTTTTGGTTTGGTTGCTCTCTTCTTCCTTTCTTATTTTTATTTTTAATTTTTAATATTTTTTACTTTAATAACTTTATTTTATTTTTTCTTTTTTTCTCCCTTTTATTCTGAGCCATGTGGACGACAGGGTCTTCCTGCTCTGGCCAGGCGTCAGGCCTGTGCCTCTGAGGTGGGAGAGCCGAGTTCAGGACACTGGTCCACCAGAGACCTCCCAGTTCCACATCATATTAAATGGCAAAAATCTCCTGGAGATCTCCATTTAAACGCCAAGACCCAGATGCACTCAACGACCAGCAAGCTACAGTGCTGGACATCCTATGCCAAACAACTAGGAAGACAGGAACACAACCCCACCTATTAGCAGAGAGGCAGCCTAAAATCATAATAAGGTCATAGACACCCCAAAACACAACACCTGACAGGGACCTGCCCACCAGAAAGACAAGATCCAGCCTCATCCACCAGAACACAGGTACCAGTCCCCTCCACCAGGAAGCCTACACAAGCCACTGAACCAACCTTACGCACTGGGGGCAGACACCAACAACAATGGGAACTACAAACCTCCAGCCAGTGAAAAGGAGACCCCAGAGTGAGTTAAGCAAAATGAGAAGACAGAGAAACAGCAGATGTAGGAGCAAGGTAAAAACCCACCAGACCAAACAAATGAAGAGGAAATAGGCAGTCTACCTGAAAAAGAATTCAGAATAATGAGAGTAAAGATGATCCAAAATCTTGGAAACAGAATGGAGAAAAGACAAGAAATGTTTAACAAGGATATGGAAGAACTAAAGAGCAAACAAACAATGATGAACAACACAATAAATGAAATTTAAAATTCTCTAGAAGGGGGCGTCCCTGGTGGCGCAGTGGTTGAGAGTCCGCCTGCCGATGCAGGGCACACGGGTTCGTGCCCCGGTCCGGGAAGATCCCACATGTCGCAGAGCGGCTGGGCCCGTGAGCCATGGCTGCTGAGCCTGCACGTCCAGAGCCTGTGCTCCGCAACAGGAGAGGCCACAACAGTGAGAGGACCATGTACCGCAAAAAAAAAAAAAAAAAAATCTTCCAACAAACAAAAGCCCAGGACCAGATGGCTTCACAGGAGAATTCTATCAAACATTTAGAGAAGAGATAACACCTATCCTTCTCAAACTCTTCCAAAATATAGCACAGGGAGGAACACTCCCAAACTCATTCTATGAGGCCACTATCACCCTGATACCAAAACCAGACAAAGATGTCACAAAGAAAGAAAACTACAGGCCATTATCACTGATGAACATAGACACAAAAATCCTCAACAAAATACTCGCAAACAGAATCCAACAGCACATTAAAAGGATCATACACCATGATCAAATGGCGTTTATTCCAGGAATGCAAGGCATCTTCAATATATGCAAATCAATCAATGTGATACACCATATTAACAAACTGAAGGAAAAAACCATATGATAATCTCAGTAGATGGAGAAAACGCTTTGGAGAAAATTCAATACCCATTTATGGTAAAAACCCTCCAAAAAGTAGGCACAGAGGGAACTTACCTCAACATAATAAAGGCCATATATGACAAACCCACTGCCAACATCATCTTCAATGGTCTAAAACTGAAAGCATTTCCACTAAGATCAGGAACAAGACATGGTTGCCTATTCTCACCACTGATATTCAACATTGTTTTGGAAGTTTTAGCCACAGCAATCAGAGAATAAAAAGAAATAAAAGGAATCCAAATTGGAAAAGAAGAAGTAAAGCTGTCACTGTTTGCAGATGACATGATACTATACATAGAGAATCCTAAAGATGCTACCAGAAAACTACTAATCAGTGAATTTGGTAAAGTAGTAGGATACAAAATTAATGCATAGAAAGCTCTTCCATTCCTATACACTAATGATGAAAAATCGGAAAGTGAAATTAAGGCAACACTCCCATTTACCACTGCAACAAAAAAGAATAAAATACCTAGGAATAAACCTACCTACGGAGACAAAAGACCTGTATGCAGAAAACTATAAGCCACTGATGAAAGAAATTAAAGATGGTATCAACAGATGGAGAGATACACCATGTTCTTGGATTGGAAGAATCAACTTTGTGAAAATGACTATACTACCCAAAGCAATCTACAGATTCAGTGCAATCCTTATCAAAATACCAATGGCATTTTTCACAGAACTAGAACAAAAAATGTCACAATTTGTATGGAAACACGAAAGACCCCGAATAGCAAAAGCAATCTTGAGAAAGAAAAATGGAGCCAGAGGAATCAGGCTCCCTGACTTCAGAGTATACTACAAAGCTACAGTAATCAAGACAATATGGTACTGGCACAAAAACAGAAATAGAGATCAATGGAACAGGATAGAAAGCCCAGAGGTAAACCCATGCACCTATGGTCACCTTATTTTTGATAAAGGACGCAAGAATGAATATACAATGGAGAAAAGACAGCCTCTTCAATAAGTGGTGCTGGGAAAAGTGGACAGCTACATGTAAAAGAATAAAATTAGAACACTCCCTAACACCGTATACAAATATAAACTCCAAATGGATTAAAGACCGAAATGTAAGGTCAGACACTATAAAACTCTCAGAGGAAAACATAGGCAGAACACTCTGTCACATATATCACAGCAAGATCCTTTTTGACCCACCTGCTAGAGAAATAGAAATAAAAACAAAAATAAACAGATGGAACCTAATGAAACTTAAAAGCTTTTGCACAGCAAAGGAAACCATAAACAAGACGAAAAGACAACCCTCTGAATGGGAGAAAATATTTGCAAATGAAGCAACTGACAAAGGATTAATCTCCAAAATATACAAGCAGCTCATGCAGCTCAATATCAACAAAAGAAACAACCCAATCCAAAAATGGGCAGAAGACCTAAACAGACATTTCTCCAAAGAAGATATACAGATTGCCAACAAACACATGAAAGAATGCTCAACATCATTCATCATTAGAGAAATGCAAATGAAAACTACAATGAGATGTCATCTCACACCAGTCAGAATGGCCACCATCAAAAAATCTACAAACAATAAATGCTGGAGAGGGTGTGGAGAAAAGGGCACCCCCTTGCACTGTTGGTGGGAATGTAAATTGATACAGCCACTATGGAGAACAGTATGGAGGTTGTGCAAAAAACTAAAAACAGAAGTACCATATGACCCAGCAATCCCACTACTGGGCATATACCCTGAAAAAAACATAATTCAAGAAGAGTCACGTACCACAATATTCACTGCAGCTCTACTTACAATAGCCAGGACATGGAAGCAACCTAAGTGTCCATCGACAGATGAATGGATTAAGAAGATGTGGCACATATATACAGTGGGATATTACTCAGCTATAAAAAGAAATTGTTACTTGTAGTGAGGTGGATGGACCTAGAGTCTGTCATACAAAGTGAAGTAAGTCAGAAAGAGGAAAACAAATACCGTATGCTAACACATATATATGGAATCCAAAAAAAAAAAAAAGAAAAAGTCATGAAGAACTTAGGGGCAGGACGGGAATAAAGACGTAGACCTACTAGAGGATGGACTTGAGGACACAGGGAGGGGGAAGGGTAAGCTGGGAGAAAGTGAGAGAGGGGCATGGACATATATACACTACCAAATGTAAAACCAATAGCTAGTGGGAAGCAGCCACATAGCACAGGGTAATCAGCTTGGTGCTCTGTGACCACCTCGAGGGGTGGGATAGGGAGGGAGGGAGATGCAACAGGGAAGAGACATGGGGATATATGTATATGTATAGCTGATTCACTTTGTTATAAAGCAGAAACTAACACACCATTGTAAAGCAATTATACTCCAATAAAGATGTTAAAAAGAGGACAAATATATGATATCACTTCTATGCAGAATCTAAAAAAAATTGATACAAATGAACTTATTTACAAAACAAACACACAGACTTAGAAAATAAGCTTATGGCTATCAAAGGGGAAAGGTTGGGGGGAGGTATAAATTGGGAGTTTGTGACTGACATATACGCACTACTATATTTAACATAGATAACCAACAAGAGCCTATTGTATAGCACGGGGAACTCTTCTCAATATTCTGTAATAATGTAAATGGGAAAAGAATGTGAAGAAGAATAGATACATGTGTATCTATCAGTGAATCACTGCTGTACACCTGAAACTAACACAGCATTGTTAATCAACTGTACTCCAATATAAAATAAAAACTAAAAAAAAAGGAAAGGGTAAATTGTAAGGTTCATTAAAAAAACAGAATAACAATAAGGGGAGACTTAAGTAACCATATGATAAAAATATACAATAAAGACTCATTAATTAGAACTGGCAGAACCAGTTTTATTTTTTTTGATATTGAGCTGCATGAGCTGTGTTATCATACATATAGATAGACCAACGATTAAAGTTTAATATACTGTAAGTCCACAAATGGGTACTAATACCTAAAATACTTAGGTTTCGATAGAGGTGGCATCTCAAATTGTGGGAAACAGATCTGAAATGGCACTTGAGATTTAAATGACATTGTGACAAATTTGAATCTGTCCTAAATATAGATCAGGATAAATTCCAAATGGATCAGAGATTTAAATGTAATATAAAATGAAACTATAAAAGTAATAGAATAAAATGTAGTACTTTTTTTTTTTTCTTTTGCGGTACGCGGGCCTCTCACTGCTGTGGCCTCTCCCGTTGCAGAGCACAGGCTCCGGACGCGCAGGCTCAGCGGCCATGGCTCACGGGCCCAGCCGCTCCGCGGCATGTGGGATCTTCCCGGACCGGGGCACCAACCCGTGTCCCCTGCATCGTCAGGCGGACTCTCAACCACTGCGCCACCAGGGAAGCCCCATAGTACATTTCTTTAAGAAAATGATTTTATAACATGCATACATTTAAATAATAAATTTCAGAACTCATCAACGAGCCACCATTTCAACACTCAAACTAGTTTTTTTTTTTTAACATCTTCATTGGAGTATAATTGCTTTACAGTGGTGTGTTAGTTTCTGCTTTATAACAAAGTGAATCAGCTATACATATACATATATCCCCGTATCTCCTCCCTCTTGCGTCTCCCTCCCACCCTCCCTATCCTACCTCTCTAGGTGGTCACAAAGCACTGAGCTGATCTCCCTGTGCTATGCACTGCTTCCCACTAACCATCTCTTTTACATTTGGTAGTGTATATATGTCCATGCCACTCTCTCACTTTGTCCCAGCTTACCCTTCTCCCTCCCCACGTCCTCAAATCCATTCTTCAAGTTAGTTCTTTTAAGGCAAATGATGGATCCATTTCTTGAGTTCAATGAAGAACTGCCTGACTTTTTAAAAACTTGCAAAATTATAGAATTAATCCATATTGAGGGCACAATCAACTTTAAAGTGTACAAAATGTTAAAATTCAGCTGTAGGTAGTAGCTGAGATGTTCAGAAACTGTTATGATAAAGTGGATTGCCTGGGGATAAAAAACCAGCTCTTTTGTTTTCAAGCTTATGAAAGCATAAAATATCAACCATTTCTGGTTTACAACAACAGCAAGAGAAAATGTAGCCAGGGGACCATTAAGAAGGAGGAATTTACTATACCAGGTCATAACACTTTGACAGTGTCCTATAATTCAGTTAGATGTAAAAATAAGATGACACTGGGCGTTCTCTGAACTCAAAGTAATTTGAACTTGATTCACACTGTACTGTGAGCCAGTTGTTCATTCTCAGATACAAGCTCAGCAAAAGAAGCGACTATTCGATATAAAAATGACAGAAGAAAATAACTTATTAAAGAAAATTGTGAGCGGTAAGATTAGAAACACGAATTAAAAGTCACACTGAAGGGGAAAACTGGTGAACAAAATGTCTACATAAAAGAATTTCATTATAAATAAGAAAATATACGACATGAAGAGCTTATTAAAATCCTCATAAAATGCATCAGATGGCTATGAATTCTAAAAAGCACTGAGGCAGTGTGATAGGAGTATGACAGCAGCATAAAGCAGGGAAAAAGCATGAATGAATCTGCAGTCAAAATACCTAAGTGTGAACTCCAGCTATCCTACTTATTAGCTTTGTACCCTCAAGCTATTCCCATAACCTCTCTGAGTTCTCAGTTTAGTGAAATGAGGATAATGCCACACAGGACTCTTGTAATGATAGAATGAGTTAATATATATAAACATATTTTTAGAATAAAAAAATGATAAAGATATTTGGTCTTTAAATACTGGTTTAATTGGGCTTCCCTGAGGGCACAGTGGTTGAGAGTCCGCCTGCCGATGCAGGGGACACGGGTTCGTGCCCCGGTCTGGGAGGATCCCACATGCCGCGGAACGGCTGGGCCCGTGAGCCATGGCCGCTGACCCTGTGTGTCCAGAGTCTGTGCTCTGCAACGGGAGAGGCCACAACAGTGAGAGGCCCACGTACCGCAAAAAATAAAATAAATAAATAAATAAAAAATACTGGTTTAATTATCCTTGTTCACAATTTTCAGGCTTCTTTTGTATAGACATTTGTCTTTCTCTGTTAACCCAGAAAACTCTGCCTACATTTTTTGGAGGTGTAGAGATTTCTTTGCATAAGGGGATGAATACATTTGTTTTATTATTCAAAAAATATTCACAAAATGCCTCCAAAGCTCCCAGGACTTAAATAATACTAAAGTCTTGGTACACAGTGAGGACTGACTAGACTTAGTCTCTACCTTCATGATGTATGACAGGGGAACTCTTTTAAAAAACAAAACCTTATTCAGAAGCCTAATCTTAAAACAGGGGAGGTGGCGGCGGCGGCGGTGGGTGTGGGTGTGTGTATTTCTAGGTACCTCTGGGGAGACTGACAGAGCACTTTGAAAACCACCAAGCTGGTAGGTAGGCCTCCCCCTAACATTTGTGCACCCAGGGCAAGAGTACAAGTGGAGATCTCCAGAGCTCCTTCTTTACCCACCCCTGGGTCCATCCTACATCACAAAGGGCCTCACAGACATGAGTATAGACACAGCTCCCATGTCCAAGCTCAATCCATTCCCTCACCTTCCATTCACTTGCCCCTTGGCCACTCTTCAGGCCTAGGGGCTCACATGATGGCAGCAAGATCCGCCCTTGGTTTGAATCCTGGAAGTAAAGTGGGCCATTTGGACTGGTCTCTTATATAAGTCAACTGCATCCCTGGTGGAAGATATGATTTAAAAGTACAAAGTGGATGTAAATTTTACATTGTGGGAAAGGGAAAAAGAGAGACGATTATCTTACACCTCACCTCTTTCTTCTTACTACTCTAGTCATAAACAAATACCTTCTACCATAGTTTTAAGAGATTGTCTATAATTCTTTCAACCCACTCACCATTTTAAAAGGTCAGTTAAAAAAAGAAATTGCATTTATAAAAAATAAAGAATGGTCTGAAAAAGATAACAGCTCCACAAACGAGTCCACTGCCACGATATCTGTCAAGAGCAATAAGTAACTTCAACATGGGCACTGTGGTTTCATAATGCATAACCTGCAATTAAGAGTGCATCTAACTTATCTTCAGAACAAACTCTTTAGCATGTACTACCTTAGAATGCCTACCTGATATATGTGTTCCAACGTATTTGTTTAAGCCTGCCACACTCAAACAATTCTTGCAGGACAAAGCATGTTCACCAGATCTGTTGAGAACGTCATGAAGTATGCATATAACCTTGTTAAGATCAAGTTTTCCTAATCTAATTTCATTCCTTTTATTCTTTCCATAAATTTCTAAAAGACATCGTTTCTTTGAGGCATTATGATTTCTATCCTAAATCGTTATTCTTTATCAAAAACACATTAAGTGGCATGTCAAGTATTATGTTAGGAGTTGGGAATGTAAAAATATCAAAGTTCCTACTTTCAAGGAGCCTACAGTCTTACGAATGGAGATAATTAAAATAAAAAATCATATATTCTATGACAGATGTAAAAAAAGTATACTATAGGAGTGCAAAAGAGGGGGGTCTAAAGAGAGGCTGTGGTTGGAGGAAAAGGAGGGGGGTTAGGTCAGGGTCTTCCCAAAAGAGGTGATGCTTTAATGAAAAAAGATAGGGAAAAGGATTTTGTATGTGTCTTTCTGTGCACACTCACAAACATGTGTATGTGTTTCAGGCTTTGTATTTATCTACAAAGGAACAATCATTTTTCAGTATTTTATAATATTTACTGAATGTATACTATATGTCAAACATTATGCAAGAGACCATTAGGAATACTAAAGAAAGAGAAAACATGATCCCTGCACTCAGAGAACTCACAACCAACTGGAGAGACAACACACAGTGGATATAGTAAGGTAAACACAATTAATACAATAACACTAGTTCAATAAAACTGTTGGAGAGGGCTTCCTTGGTGGCGCAGTGGTTGAGAGTCCTCCTGCCGATGCATCAGACACGGGTTCGTGCCCCCGTCCGGGAGGATCCCACAGGCCGTGGAGTGGCTGGGCCCGTGAGCCATGGCCACTGAGCCTGCACGTCCGGAGCCTGTGCTCTGCAACGGGAGAGGCCACAACACTGAGAGGCCCGCGTACCGCAAAAAAAAAACAAAAAAAAACCCAAACTGTTGGAGAATATTCTATTTATATAGTGTAGTTTTCTTGAGAACTGAGGATCCTTTTCTTTAATTTCACCTTCCTAGGTTAGGAATTTTTCTACCATGCTTTCTTGAACTCAGGATAGACAGTCTCTGACTACATTTGGCTTCCAAATGACTCATAGAAGACTACATCTGTGTTCTCCCATCTGCCATCAGAGTTGTTGTTTTATTATTATTTTAGTGCATACATGAACTTATAGAAAATATGGGGTTTCCAAAATGAACAAAGGGAAGAAACTGTAGAAACAGGCTAGAAAATGACCTCATGTTGGACTGCCTTATTTGTTCTGCTTAAAAATATCTTCTCTAAAAAGCCTTGATTTCACTTTACTTTGATAAACTAGCTGAAAATTCACTAATCATAGCTCATTTGTTATTGGAAAACTTGGACCTGAATCTTCACTTTGCAATAGCTGTGTGACTTTGGATTATTATACAGAAAAATTCATTTCACAGGATTATTATAAGGAAAAACGAGACCAAATATGTAGACATATCTTGCACAGCTATGTGAAAAACAGCAAGTGCTCAGCCAGTAAGATTATGTCTAAATTTGCATCCCTCCTTTAAAAATGCAACTATATCTGGGAATTCTAACCAGTGTTAGTGATTCATCATAGGAATGAATTAGTTTAATCTAATTGTTTTTATCCTAACTCCTACTTAAGATTAGGAAGCACTGAAGGACTGGCAGGTGAATAGAGGGTTTAAAATTACAAACCTGGTACTAGAGAATTACATGTATATGTTTATAATTTTGAAATTATCTTCCCAATGCCCCTTACCCCTGACTTACCTACTGAGTAATCATAATTTCTAGAGCTGAGGCTTATTTTTAAAAGATCTATAGTTGATTGTGATGATCCAGGTTTGGGAACCTCTGGGATATACAAAGTGAGCTCACCCACTTCATAAAGTAAGGAACACTAGATAAAACAGTTTAGTCATAGAGATGGGGCTTTGACAGTAACAATAAAAGTTGAGAATTGATTCATAGATAAGAGACCAATGGAAGTTTTTTTTTTTATCATGGAATCATTTAGATACTGAAGTAATATTTAGATAATGGCTTTTTTTTTTTTTTTTTTTTTTTTTTTTGCAGTACACGGGCCTCTCACTGCTGTGGCCTCTCCCATTGCGGGACACAGGCTCCGGACGCGCAGGCCCAGCGGCCATGGCTCACGGGCCCAGCCGCTCCGCGGCATGCGGGATCCTCCTGGACCGGGGCACGAACCCACGTCCCCTGCATCGGCAGGCGGACTCTCAACCACTGCGCTACCAGGGAAGCCCTAGATAATGCCATTTAAGGAAGACTAATCTGTCATAATTATACAGGATAAAAAAGTGACATTAATAAGTTGTCACAATAATATACACATGAAGGAATGATAATCTAGACCAGAGAAGTGTCAATGGAAATGGAATATATTCTAAGCTCTTCGTACCTTACGAGGCCAACACTTGCGGATCTTAGGAGTCCCTTTCCCACTAAGTAAGATAGTAGTTGAGCCTGAGTGGCAATAGTGTTATTAAACGATGAATGAAATGCCAAAGTTCTGTACTAATTATTATTATTATGGTTAAACAATAATACATAAAATGGTCCAGTTTTTGACAACAAAGAAGAAACTGAAAATATAAATAGAATGGGACAGAGGGAAACCTTTCCTAGTAACACACTAGCCTAATGGTTTTATTGCACATGGTTCTTCTTTGTTATTACTCTTTATTATGAAAATATTTATATATATGAGTAGAGACTCACTACTCATATTTAATCATGGTTAGTATTTTGCCATATTTTCTTTTTCGATTTTGTAAAAGCAGGTTAAAGAAATTACAGACATCACTACTCATATTTAATCACTGTTAACATTTTGCCATGTTTTTTTCTTTTTTGTTAAAGGAGGTTAAAGACATTATAGACATCATGACATCTTGTCCTTAAATATTTACTGTGCACCTAATAATAAATAAAATTCCTACACAACCACAATACCATTATCACACTTAAAAGAGTTAACACTAACTCCTTAATGTTAACGTAACATGGTCCTCTTAACTTTTACACTTACCTACAAATTAAGACAACACAGGCTTGTATTATGTTCTTCCCCCAAAGTAATTCTAAATACTCTTTTGAATTATTAATGGGAAAGTTAGCTCTCATGATTGATCAACTTTGCAAATCGTTTGGATCTTACTGGTAATGTGATAGAAACTACTCTCTCATTAGAAAAAAAAAGTATCATTAGAGAATGTACTTTTGATTGCAACAAATAGAAGTCACTTGGAGTTTCATACGTGGTGCTTCCACAAGACTTTCAAAGAGTTCTTGAGAGTATTATTTCTTTCCAAGTGTCATGGGTATGGACTGAACATTAGCAAGAAGCATGACATGCTCAAGACTTTGCCCTTAACAGAACCAAGAACTCTGGCCACTGTCAGATAATCTGTCACTATAAGCTACTTGTATCCAAGCCAGATATTTATTGCTATTGATCTGCCTGGTCCTAGCAAAAGACTTTTGTTCTCCCAGACTGGGACTTTGACCTCAATTAAGTTATGAATTTCAATCCGATAGACTGCTCCACTTACCCTACTGCTCTCCCTGACTGGATTAATTAGAATTAGCTAGGTCGAGAGTCACCCCAAGCTCCTCATGGATCATGTTATTTTAATAATAAATAAAGGAATAGCAGCAATGTACAAGAAGTATTTTGAAAGATTGCTCATCTAAGAACATCATTCAGAACCTGCCAATACCAATTTCTCTGATTTTGATTACCTCATTTACTTTTTACTTCTTTTCATCCTTTGGAATGAATCCCCTTTTATTTCAGCTTTCTAAACGTGTTCTTTGCATAGAGAAATAAAAGTACTTGCATTTTAGCACTTTACTGCTATTTTAGAGTTTCATTAGAGAGTAACTCATCAAAGCAATTGTTTTCAAAAATGTAACTTAAAACATTGAATAATCTCAGAACACGAAGGAAAAAAACACACCATCATCTATGAAAAATACTAGTTTTTAGCAAAAAGCATTTCTCTATTGCTAGTTAGTGCATTAAAAGCAGACAGATCAGAATGCCACTGACAAGGCAATAGCCAAGCTTGCAAAAAATAAAAATGTACAAATATAATTATTTTTAATCCATAACCCATTGGGACAGATTACATACTGGCCAATGAGAATTCTAAACCATGTTGATTTCAAAAATAATCAGTGGGATCAGGATTTGCTAAATACGCTGTTCTAACTTTATGACTTACCCCCTAAATATAAAAAAATTATTTTAAAATGTAAAAAATATAAAAATGTTTGCATTCTGGGATGCAGTATTTAGTATTTGCTACTGAAATCGTAAGATTTTTACAAAGTATAAAGAGAATCCTAAAAAGCATATACATTATCAATTGGTGTTTTGATAAGTAAAATGCTTTTACTTGTTGATTATTGAAACTTTGAGTTTTCATTGGCTCTAGGGTACATAAAGAAAAGATTTAATTAGAATGCTAAGTTTAACAGTGATTTCAATACTAAAAGCAATGCAAAATTAAAGCACAAACTCTGCCCTCAAAATGCCAAGAATTCCATGTATATTGGAAGACACATTCTGAGTATAAAAGGTTATTGTAACATTGTAAATCAGTGATTTATCAAGGCTTTAAGAATGGAAATGTTCCTATCAAATGATCTCGCAGGAAAGAAATAGGTACACATGAAAATGATTCTTATAATTAAAAATAAAACAATTATATTTTTTAAAAGTATAGCTATTGGATTTAATTTCCATCCCCCCACGTCCCCCTATCACGTACACATTCACTTAGGTTCTGTAGATTATATAAAACTTCATTCATTTTAGAGAAGAATTTTATATTTTCCCATGGAAATGTTCTAAGCTCAACTACTAGTAAACATTTCTTCCTCAGCACCCAAAACATGTTAGTAATCTAGGAAGAAAGTAAAACTGGTATGAGAACTGGACTCTTCACAATGTGTGAGAGAATCAAGGATTAAAGTAATAATTTGAAGACTAAGGCTATTTTCATAATGATCTACTCAGCAGGAAAAGATCAAATGACAAAATGTGTTTTGGCAAACAGCGTCTGTTTTCACACCTGACTTTCATTAAGTTGCAGCATATTCTTAAGTGGAATTAAAGCAATTCTCTAGCAAATCATACAGGTGATTTAACACATTAGCCCAGGCTTTTCAAATGACCCCTTAATTAGGGTCAGGACTACAATATGTAAGGGGAAAGCAAAAATTTAACATTTTTATGCCTTCACTTACAGTTGAAATATTTGAAATGTAGACAGTGACTTAATGCCATATAAATGGTATGGGAACTACGTTAAAGTAAACAAATTAGAGATCTAAAAGTCTCAAACATTATTTGGAAAGCTCACAAATAGTAAACAGTTTACAGCAGCAAAGTAGATAAATATTTAAGAATAAATTTAGCTAGAAATGTGCAAAACCTTTAAGAGCAAAAATTTTAAATACTCCTGAAAGATGCAAAAGTAGACTTGATCAAATGGAAAGACATCCCCTGTATTTGGATAGGATGAATCAATATCATGATTATGTCAGTTCTCCCTAATTTATAAATTCAATGAAATCCCAATAAAAACACCAACAAGCTATTTTATGGAGTTACACAAATTGATACTAAAGTTCAGATAAAACAAACAAACATGAAAGAATAGCCAGGAAAACATTTAAAAAGAAAAACTATGAGGGAGAAATAGCTGTTCCAGACTTTAATACCTACTATGAAGTCTCTTTATTAAATATTGTTGTATTGGTACTTTTAGACAAACAGACAAATAGACCAGTTTAAAACACTAGAAAATCCAGAATTAGACCCAAATATATATGAAAATTCAGTACATGACAAAGATGGAATCTCTTATTACTGGGGAATGGACTTTAAATAAATGATGTTGGGGCAACTGGGAGGCCATTTGGAAAAAGACAAAACTAGGTGCATTTCTCAAACAATATATTTAGGGATCTAAATGTAAACTATGAAACCATATAAGTACTACAAGAAAACATAGGTGAATTACTCTTTAACCTTGGTATAAGAAAAAGCTTTTATCCATGACTTAAAATCCAGAGGCAATAAAAAGGCTGGTAAATCTATGTTAACATTTAAAAAAAATTATATGACAAAATATACCATAAGCAAAGCCAAAAGACAACTGAAAAAGCTGGAGGGAAATATCTGCAACATATGCCACAAACAAAGGGCTAATACCCCTAATACATAAAGAATTCTTAAAAATTGAGGTATAATAGGCCAAAAACCTGACAGAAAGATGTGGACAATGCACACACAAAAAAGGATACAAAAATGGCCCTCAAACATATGAAAAAACATAAAAATTCACACATGCAACTAAAACAACACTGGGATACCACTTCTCTACCAGACTGGCAAAAATGTAAAAATATGAAGAATACAGTATACTGACAAGACTGTAAGGAAAAAGGCACTCTCATATATTGTTAGTGTGAATGTAATTTGGTACAACCCTTCTGGAGAGAAATTTGGCAACACTTAAAAATACTATGTATGCCCTTACCTTCTGACCCAGTAATTCCACTTATAGGAATCTATCTTGAAGGTACATATCCAACAATATGAAAATACATATGCACAAGGTTATTAGTTGTAGCACTGTAAGTGCAAAATACTGGAAATGACCTAAATGCTCATACACAGGAGAGTGGTTGAATAAACTATGACATATCCACACAAAGAGTACTATGCAGCTATGAAAAAAGGAGAGAGATCTCTATGAAATGATATGGAGTAACTTTCAGGACCTACTGTTAAATGACAGAACTGAAGTGCGGAAGAGTATCTACAGAATGTTATCTTTCATGTAAATTAGAAGAGTATAAGTGAAAATGGTCATGTATCTGCCCATTAGTGCAAAAGAGATATGGGAAGGATAGGTCAGAAACAAAAGAGACTGGTTACCGATAGGGAATAGATAAGAAAGTAGTAGAAATGAAATACTTATATGCTGACAACTACAAAACATTAATAAAGGAAACTGAAGAGGATTCAAAGAAATGAAAAGATATCCCATGATCTTGGATTAGAAGGATTAATACTGTTAAAATGGCAATACTATCCAAAGCAATCTACAGATTTAATGTGATCCCTATCAAATTACCCATGACATTTTTCACAGAACTAGAACAAATAATCCAAAAAATTGTATGGAACCATAAAAGACCCAGAATTGCCAAAGCAATCCTGATGGGAAAAAAAAACATACCAGGAGAAATAACCCTCCCAGACTTCAGACAATACTACAAAGCAACAGTAATCAAAATGTGGTATTGGTACAAAAACAGACATACAGATCATTGGAACAGAATAAAGAGCCTAGAAATAAACCTACACACCTATGGTCAATTAATCTTCAACAAAGGAGGCAAGAATATAAAATGGGAAAAAGTTTCTTCAGCAAGTGGTGCTGGGAAAGTTGGACAGCTGCATGTAAATCAATGAAGTTAGAATACACCCTCACACCATGCACAAGAATAAACTCAAAATGGCTTAAAGACTTAAACGTAAGACATGACATCATAAAACTCCTAGAAAAAAGCATAGGCAAAACATTCTCTGACATAAATCGTACCAATGTTTTCTTAGGTCAGTCTCCCAAGGCAACAGAAATAAAAACAAAAATAAACAAATGGGACCTAATCAAACTTACAAGCTTTTGCACAGCAAAGGAAACCATAAAAAAAAAAAAAAGACAACCTATGAAATGGGAGAAAATATTTGCAAACGATGTAACTGACAAGGGCTTAATCTCCAAAATACACGAACAGCTCATACAACTCAACAACAAAAAAAACAAACAACCCAATCGAAAAATGGGCAGAAGACCTTAACAGACATTTCTCCAAAGAAGACACACAAATGGCCGGTAGGCACATGAAAAGATGCTCAACATCACTAATTATTAGAGAAATGCCGATCAAAACTACAATAAGGTACCACCTCACACCAGTCAGAATGGCCCTCATTAAAAAGTCTACAAATAACAAATGCTGGAGAGGGTGTGGAGAAAAGGGAGCCTTCCTACACTGTTGGTGGGAATGTAAGTTGGTGCAGCCACTATGGAAAAGAGTATGGTGGTTCCTCAGAAAACTATTAAAAATACCATTACCATAATATGATCCAGCAATCCCACTCCTGGGCATATATTTGGACAAAGCTATAATTCAAAAAGATACATGCACCCCCATGTTCACAGCAGCACTATTCACAATAGCCAAGACATGGAAACAACCTGAATGCCCATCGACAGATGAATGGATAAAGAAGATGTGGTACATATATACAATGGAATACTACTCAGCCATAAAAAAGAATGAAATAATGCCATTTACAGCAACATGGATGCAACTAGAGATTATCATAGTGAGTGAAGTAAGTCAGAAAGAGAAAGACATATGATATCATATGTCATATGATATCACTTATATGTGGAATCTAAAATATGACACAAATGAACCTATTTACAAAGCAGGAACAGACTCACAGACATAGAGAACAGACTTGTGGTTGCCAATGGGGTTGGGGGAGGAGAGGGATGGACTGGGAGTTTGGGGTTAGTAGATGCAAACTATTACATTTAGAATGGATAAACAACAAGGTCCTACTGTATAGTATAGGGAACTATATCTAATCTCCTGGGATAAACCATGATGGAAAAGAATGTAAACATATGTGTAACTGAGTCACTTTGCTGTATGGCAGAAATTAGCAAAACACTGTAATTCAACTATACTTCAGTTTTAAAAAGAAAAAAAGAAAGTAGTGGAAAGGAGTAGGCGGGTGGGACTGGGGTAGCTGGGATGAGAAGGAAGGAACAATTCTCTGAGTGTATCTTTGTATACCACTGTGACTCTTAGAATGATAGTAATGTTTGACATAACCCCAAAATAAACAAAAAATTACAACAAACTAGTATGTGGGGCAAATCTAAAATGATAGATATACAAACACTGATGAATGAACCTGACCTAAGTAACACAATCATACTGAATCTGGTAGGGAAGAAAACTAACAAGTAACTCTAGAAAACAGTAACTTGACTGGATACTCTAAGGCTAGTGGCAAAATGAACTATACAAAAATGTTTTAATCTAGTTAGTAAATGTGTTTCACAGACGTACGGGTTAGCAATTCTGAAACTACTTTACGTGTACACTAGAGTTGAACAAAATAAATAATGAGGATGAGAGTTTTTTATTGGAGAAAAAAGTAACAAAGGGTAAACTAAACTCTGTAGTGCTGGATTATAATTGAAGCTATCAATAAACACAGTATTCAGGGCTTCCCTGGTGGCGCAGTGGTTGAAAGTCCGCCTGCCGAAGCAGGGGACATGAGTTCGTGCCCCAGTCCAGGAAGATCCCACATGCCGCAGAGTGGCTAGGCCCATGAGCCATGGCCGCTGAGCCTGCGCGTCCGGAGCCTGTGCTCCACAACGGGAGAGGCCACAGCAGTAAGAGGCCCGCATACCACAAAAAAATAAAAATAAAAAAAATAAACACAGTATTCAAAATATATACAGATTGATGCAGAAATATAGTGTACATATAAGCATGGATTAGTATACAAACATATATTTCCTACATCTACATGTATTTCCTAGCCCTACCTGCTGAGAGAACCAAGCAGCAGTGATATTCCAATAGGAATGAGCATACCTGGTGCCCAGATCTTGGTTTCAAAACACCATTCTTAAGTGCCGGAGGGGGGGTGAGGGGGGGGATGAGTTGGGAGGTTGGGATTGACATGTATACACTAATATGTATAAAATGGATAACTAATAGGAACCTGCTGTATAAAAAAATTAAATTAAATTAAAAAAAAACCACCATTCTTCAATTAAAGGAACCAGAGATCCTTGGAGAAATGGTTGATTTGGGGGTGGGGTAGGGAAAATACAAGATGAGCCTGGAGTAGAGGAAAAGGGTTGGTTCCTCTTTACAGAAGAACTCCAATTAATAATAAAGGCGCAAGGAAAGAGGAAGAGAGAAAATCACCATTAGGCAAACACCACAATAATAATTGTTGCAGACAAGATCCACTGATGGATGTTAAAATTAGTGGGCAGAAGTTTGAGGAAAAACAAGATTTGCATAGTCTCAAAGTACCTCTCCCATGAGTATTAACTAAAAAGGACATACAGTACTTTGCAGCAGAGAAACCAGTCAGATGCTTCCTTAACAAAGTGCTCACCATTAACATAACAGTGATAAGATATACTGACATCAAGAACCCCTTAATACATGACTGAGAAGGGCATATCACTTTTGTGATATTCTGGTAAAAAATGTACAACGTAATTCCAATCAAGAGAAAACATTAGGCAAGTCCAAATTCAAAACAGCCGATCCATTCTCTTTAAAAGTGTCAAAATCATGAAAGACATGGAAAGGGTGAAGAACTATTACAGATTGGAGGAGGCTAAGAAGAAATAATAACTAATACCAAACTGGATAGGACCTTAAAACGGAAAACATTTTCAACACTAGTAGAAACTGTTGCAATTCAAATAGGGTCTGTAGTTTAAATAATAATATCATACCAATGTTAATTTCCTGATTTAGGCAACTGTATTATGGATGTGTAAGAAGTTATTGGGGAAATCTTGGTGAGTGGTATACAGAAACTCTGCACTGTTTTTGCAACTTTTAGGCTATAGAGCCTAAAATTATTTCCAAACAAAAAGTTTTTAAAAATCTAGCATAAACTGTTAATGTTGGTGTTGGGAAAGGCAGTCTCATTTGGGCAGTCTTTCAACTCCCCCACTCAGCTGCGGAAGAATGGGCCTTACCAAGAGACAGAAAGCCCGTCACAGGGCTCTTATCATCTCGTGTAGAAATATCATTCCTTGTTTCAGGCTCAATAAGTAGTCTTTGGTCTCTCCTTTAAGCGTGTATGTCATATGGCACCTGGATAACCCATTACTGTATCTGTCCTCATTGGGGAGGGGATGGGGTTCCTTCCATTGCAGCTAGAGAGGGGTGTGCATATGCAAACTGCCACGCATTGGACACCTGGAGAGATCTGCTGGCCATGGGGGACCAACAACCACTATTGAAGCTGATATTGCTCTATCTCTTTTCTATGTAAGCAAAGTATTGTTCCATCCACTACTTGACTGTGTTGTGACTGGATTGGTGACTCTGATACCAAGATGCAATGGACAGAAGTGTTTGGATTTCTATTCCTGGTAGGCGGCACAGTGATAATGTTTGCTATCCTCCATGTAGTTGGAGTCCTCCCCTGGGATTAGTAATCAGTGCATGGTACCCTACACCCTTGGGATTGATAACCAGTGCACAATACTCTACTCAACAGTTGGATTCAAAAAAGAAAGTAACCCTGCCTTGAAGAGGTTTTTCTGCTCATACACACACACAAAAAACTATGGAATAATAGTCATTCCTCTCATTTCTATTTTTGTGCCTTTCTTCATAAACAATAATTTTTTGTTTCAATATGCAATTATAGTCATCTTCCTGAAAATATTTTAGATGGCAATTAAAGCCAACATAACAATGAATGTAACTCAACTGAAACAACAATATTAACAACTAACTTCATTCAAGCACAGGCAATGACAACTACATTATTTGGTTAACCGTGATGGTAAGATGTATCTCAATTTCAAGATGTTAAAATATTCAAAAAGTCATCTTAGAATTTATTTAATGTGACATAATTAGTTTAATGTCATTCCAATAAGAATGCCATGCCCTCTGGGACTTTCCTAGCAGTCCATTAAGACTTCACCTTCCGGGGCTTCCCTGGTGGTGCAGTGGTTGAGAGTCCGCCTGCCGATGCAGGGGACACGGGTTCGTGCCCCGATCCCGGAAGATCCCACATGCCGCGGAGCGGCTGGGCCCGCGAGCCATGGCCGCGGAGCCTGTGTGTCCGGAGCCTGTGCTCCGCAACGGGAGAGGCCACAGCAGTGAGAGGCCCACGTACAGCAAAAAAAAAAAAAAAAGAAAGACTTCACCTTCCAATGCAGGGGGTGCAGGTTCGATCCCTGGTTGGGGAGCTAAGATCCCACATGCCTCGTGGCCAAAAAAACCAGAGCGTAAAACAGAAGCAATATTGTAACAAATTCAATAAAGACTTTAAAAATGGTCCACATAAAAAAAAAAAAAAAAAAAGAATGCCATGGCCTCAAGGTATCTGTCACTACAGTAATTCTGAGACTCAAATTTTAGCTCTTACGATTTATAACTTCTCTCTGTATGTCAACTACAGTCAACTACATATATATTTGTAAATGGGTTTATAAATATATGATAATTTAATAATGTGAAAAAGTAAATAATTTAAATATTCTGATTAGTTTACAAAAAGATTACTACCTAAGTCATTTCTTAGTATATTCTACTTTTTCTTAAATATCTAACTTTTGCAGTCTAATTTAAATATTTGCTTTAATCCTGCAAATAATAATAGTGTCTACATATACAATAAAGAAAAGATAGTAAAAAAGAGAAGGCAAACCTTTTCTATTTCCTAGGGAGAATTTTTTTAAAAAGCAGACAAAAAAGAGAAGATCAATACATGTCTCCTAAAATTAGAAAAAGGAACTACTTAGTGATATTTATATACTTGAATACTGAGAAAAAGAGAAGAAACATAAGTCTAAATTAAAAACTACTTCCTCTTGGGAGAAAAACTTGAAAAACAAGAAAAAGGAGGAATATCTTAAGTGACTGCACGGCCTTGTTGAAAACGTGAAATTTCCTTGAAGTCTTGTTTTATCTAAATAATTTGTGTGCATTTTATATCCTATTCCACAATTATATATCCATGTCTGTTTAAGTATCAAATGATTTTTGGAGCTACTTCTGAGTTAAATTGTTTGTATTCCCCAAATCTTCAAGGAAAATGAATACTCTGGAAAGATGCACCACATTTATCTTATTGTTTCTCATATATTCTTGCACACTATAAGGCCCTCAGTTTGATAAGCTATTAAAGAAAACAATAATAGGGGCTTCCCTGGTGGCGCAGTGGTTAAGAGTCCGCCTGCCGATGCAGGGGACACGGGTTCGTGCCCTGGTCTGGGAGGATCCCACATGCCGCGGAGCAGCTGGGCCGGTGAGCCATGGCCGCTGAGCCTGTGTGTCTGGAGCCTGTGCTCCGCAACAGGAGAGGCCACAACAGTGAGAGGTCCGCGTACCGCAAGCAAAAACAAACAAACAAAAAAACATTTTGAAAAATACTGAATGACATGGAAAAATGGTCACTATATAACATTAAGTGAAAAAGAATTACAAAAACCAAAAGCTGTTTTCTGGTTCCAGGTAGAATGGAAGAAGATACAAGAAAGTAACTTTTCTCAACCCAACAACTGAAAAAATAAAGTTGGGTAAATTGAGAAAATTGTATTTCTAAAGCTATTTAAGAGTCATGGAAACAAAAAGGACTGAGTAAACTAAATCAGAGAGCTATTTAAAGGAGAACAGGCTCTCTCCTGCTGCTTTCTGAACTGGGGGCATTTCCTGATTCTCTGCATAGGCTGAGGATGAGTGTGGATCAAAAGAAATGATGACACTGGGGAAAATAAAATCAGCAAAACTTTTGGAGGCGGTGTGGGGCTGGCTCAACAATTCAAAAATTTTAGAAGTCCCAAACACGAAATGCTGTTCTCCCACATGGTTTATTTTCTGAATTCAGGGGTTGTGTGGGAAGCCAGAGTTTCTAAAAAAGCACACAGGAATCTGCTGTCTTGCAATATTTGAGACAAAGTTCTGCTTGAAGAAGGGGGCCTGCCTCAAACAACAAACCTCATCTTGAACACATATGCCAAAATTTGGAAGCAGTGTAAGGCAGGAAGCTGGAAAAGAAAGCTCAAAGCAGAAAAAAATCAGACTGAATTTTGACCAGTCTTTCAAGACAGGCAGATGCCCATAGGCTCATAAGCAAAATCTCAAAGAATCACCCCCAAGATATGTAGGAAAACAGAGGACTAAGTTCAACCCAGCCCCATCCTAGCTCAATTCCTCAGTGACCTGGCATGATCAGCCACTCAAATTATATATCTGACAGAGGCTAAGGAGTGCCCTCTCTTGGGGAAAATAACACCAACTTCAGTCTCTATAGTTCTTTATACATAAATTGCAACATACCATAAAACATTATGAGATACAGCTCTTCCTTTTCCTTTCTTGAACAGTTCAGTTTTGAAGCCATAAGTTATGGCTGAGTGAGGTAAGTGTCTTTGTGGGATTGGAAAGGTAGAGAAGAGGGGAGTTGTAGTGGTCCAGAGCAAGGTGATCCAGAGCCTAACTGGGATAAGGAGGGTGTCCACCTGGAGTGGTAGCAGCCTAGTGTGAAGTGTCAAAACTCATGTAGGATGAGGAGGATGTACACATAGAAAGACAGTTCAGTACAAAGTGTCAGAGACCAAGTAGAGTGAAGAAGATACTCCCACAAAAGGTTGGCATGGTATTAGATGCTGAAGCCTAAGCTGAGTGAGGAAGGCACTCACATGGGAAAGTGACCTGCCTCAGGGTGTCATAACTGAGAGGAGGGCATCCTGTAGAGAAGTGGTCTGAGCAAACTGTCAGAGCCTCAGTATAGTGAGGGTAACCATGCAGGAGATGGTGTGGCAGCAGAATGAGAAACTGGTTACACACTGGGAGACTGATCAAATAAGTAAATATGATAAGATAATGGGAGCCAGGGTCCTCACTGTCAGGTAAGAGAGTTACAAATATAGAAAGAAAAAACTTAATGAATCCTGTTTTATTGAACTGGAAGAAGATGTACTGGTGTAAACTTATGGTACACACACACACACAGGAAAAAAGAACACAGATTTTAAAGTGTATATGTATATATATGAGAGAATCTGGGAAGAATGATAGCCAGTGGTAATGAGCACACCTAATGCTCAGATCTTGGTTTCTAAATACCATTCTCTACTGAGCTGAACTGAGCTCTCTGGAGAAACTGCTGTTTCCAGGGCTGGAAAAAGGAAAAGTTCAAGATGAACCTGGGACTTGTTATGCTAGAAAGTGAGAAAATTCTCAAAGAATTATGGACACATGTCAACAGGACACAAAGGCCAGATGGAAGTGGCTCCCACTGGCCAAATCTGGAATACTTTGAGCATAAAATTAAATAATGATAATGTTACAACACTGAATAAAACAGGAAACCATAAATCCAAACTGATGTAAATAAAAGTATGAATAAATTGAAATTTTGATGAGGACAAGTATCTCCACACAAAAGAGTAATGAATTACAAGGGACAAAAGTAATTTTACTATGAAGAATCTGGCCAGGCACCACCTTATTCAAGTGATCAAAATAAACAACATCAGTAATGGAGCAAATCGAAAGTTTGTGCCATCAGATACAGGTTCCAATGAGAATACAGGATCACTTCTATGATATCCCTGATAAAGATGCACAACATAAACATCATCAGGAGGAAACGTCAGACAAACTCAAATTGAGAAACGTTCTGTAAAATAATTGGTCTGTAATCAAAGTCATAAATGTCAAGGAGAAGCTGTATAACTGTTGCAGACTGAAGGAGATCTTTAGTTGCTTCCTTTAGGCTCTTTTAGACATGATAAATGAATGTAATGTGTGATTCTAAACTGAATCCTTTTGTTATAAAAGACATTCTAGGGCCAACTGGCCAAACCTGAATGATGTATAAAGATTAGATGGTTGTAATATATCAGTGATGATATATCTTGATTGTGATGGTTGAATTGTGGTTACATAGTAGAATGTCCTTGTCTGCATAGGGGTGGTAGGGCATAATGTTGGCAAAATACTCTTCTAGTTCAAGGTTTAAGATTCAAACATACTCTTATTGTTTGTATAAATTTGAGGTTGTTTCAAAATGGAAACAAACTTAATTTAGACATGTGAACAAGTAGGAAATTGTGATCCATAAACAAAAGAAAAAAAGCCAAAAGAAACAGCCTCAAAGATGATTCAGCTATTTGAATTAGAAGAACTTTGCAATGATCATTATAAATATGTGAAAGAAAAGAGAGGAAAAGATGGAAATTTTCAACAGAAAAAGGGAACAGGTGAAATTAATCAAATTAAATCATTCTAGACATATAAAATTACAATATCTGTAATTAAGAACTCAATGTGGAGCCCCAAGCAGAATTTAAAAAACAAACAAACAAAAACACTTAGCCACTGCTGGAAAATGAAATATAGAAAAAATCTTAAATGCAATCAGAGCAAAAAAGACACACTATCCTCAGAGGAACAACAAAAAGAATTGTGGCTAACTTTTCAAAACAAAATATGAGAGCTAGAAGACAACAGAATGATAGCTCTAAAGGGCAGGAAAAAATTAACTGGCCAACACAGAATTCTCTATCAAGCAAAATTACCTTTCTAAACTATAAGTGGAAAAGACATACTCAGACAACTGAAGCTGAGATGATTCATCACTAGAAGTCAATACTATAAGAAATATTAAAGTTCTTCAGGCAAAAGAAAAATGATACCAGATAGAATCAGGAAAATGCAAGAAGTCAAAGAGCATCAGAAAGGGTAAATATGTGAATAAGGGTAAAAGACTATTGAGTATTTAATGCATAAACAGTATCATGTGAGGAATGCAGCAAATACAGAAGTAAAAATGTGTCACAATTACAGCAACACAAGCAGGAAAAAAACTAAACAGAATTAAACCACTTTAAGATTTTTACAGTGTTCAGGGTGTGGCAAAAGTATTAATTTAAGGTAGACTTAATAAGTTAAGGGACTACTTTGTAGTTTCTATCATAACCACTAAAAGAATGATTCTAAAAGGAATAACAAACACCCAATAAAAAATGTAAAATGAAGTAATTAAAAAAATACTTGACAAATACAAAAGACATTGGGAAATGCAAAACAAAGACAAAAAGCAGGTGAGACAAAAAATAAAAAACAAAAAGGTGGTAAAATTAAACAGAACTATACCAGTAATTACATTAAATGTAAAAAAATTAAACACTGCAATTAAAAGACAAAGATTATCACACTGGATAAAAACTAAGACTCAACTACATGCTGTTTATAAGAAACGCACTTTAGGAAATTCCCTGGAGATCAAGTGGTTAAGACGCAGTGTCTTCACTGCTGTGGGCCCGGGTTTGATCCCTGGTTGGGGAGCTAAGATCTCACAAGCTGCACGGTGCGGCCAAAAAGAAAAAAAGAAACACACTTTAAATATAAAGACATAATGTTAATAGACTGAATTGTGTCTCCCTCTCCACCCCTCCCCCACAAAAAATTCATATGTTTAAGCCCTAACCACCAATGTGACTGTATTTGAAGACAGGGCCTTTAAGGAGGTAAAGTTAAATGAGGTCATAAGAGTGGGGCCTTGATCTGATAGGATTTGTGTCCTATAAAAGGAAGAGACATCAGAGATCTCTCTCCATGAGGGCACTGATAGAAAGGTCATGTGAGCCATCTAGAGGGTGGGATAGGGAGGGTGGGAGGGAGGGAGATGCAAGAGGGAAGAGATATGGGGCTATATATATATGTATAACTGATTCATTCTGTTATAAAGCAGAAACTAACACACCATTGTAAAGCAGTTATACTCCAATAAAAATGTTTTTAAAAATTGTTAAAATATATTGAAAAAAAAAAAAAAGAAAGATCATGTGAAGATACAGTAAAAAGGCAGCCGTCTGTAAGGCACTACAAAGGTCTCACCAGAAATTAACCCGGCGAGTACCTTGATCTTGGACTTGAAGCCCTCAGAGCTGTGAGAAGATGGCTGTTGTTTAAGTCACCCAGTCTGTGGTATTTTGTTATGGAAGCCCAAGAAGACTAACACAGAGATAGAGTAAAAGTAAAAGAACAGAAAAAAATATACAAGGCAAACACTATCAATAGTAAAGCTGACGTGGCTATATAACACTGGACAAAGCACTCTTTAAGGCAAGAATGAATAGACTTTAAAATGGCCATTTCTCAATGATAAAAGGGTCAATTCAATAGTAAGAGAAAACAATTTTAAATTTGTATATAATAACATAGTTCAAGGTATATAAAAATGAACAGAACTAAGAGGTAAAACAGATAAATCATAATTGGAGATTTTAACATAATTCTCAGTAAGTGATAAACAAGCCAACAAAAAACCAGTAAGAATTTAGCACACTCAACTAACACTATCAACCAACCTTACCTAAATGACATTTGTAGAAGTCTACAGCAAACAATTGTAAAATACAGAGTCTTCCCAAGCAAACATGCAACACTCCCCAAAATATACACTATAATGGGCCAAAAAGCAAGTGTTAATTTCAAAATATTGAAACTCTCAAGCAGGTTCTCTTATAATAATAGAATCAAACTAGAAATGAATATAAAAAGATAACTATAAAATCCCCAAATGTGGGGCAATTAAACACACATCTGGATAACCCATGATTCAAAGAAAGAAACTACAGTGGAAATTTAAAAATATTTTGACTAGAGGATAATAACAATACATAAAAATTTACTAAATGCATTTAAAGTAATACATATAGAGAAATTTATACTTCTAAGTACACCTATCGGAACAGTTGAACAATGATCTAAGCTTCCATGTCAAGAAGTCAGAAAAAGAACAGCAAATTAAGTCCAAAGATAGTAGAAGGAAAGAATAGAGCAAAAATCAATGACAGACACCAAATGTAAAATGGAAACAATCAACAAAGCTAAAAAAAGCTCATTCTTTGAAATGATTAAAGTTGATAAACCCTTAGCAAGAATAGTCAGTAAAAAAAGATTATCAGTATCAGAAAATTTTTTAAAAGAGATATCACTATACACCCTAAAGATACTGCAATGACAGCAAAATGATATTATGAATAACATCAGGTCAATCTTGTATAACTTGAAATGGACAAATTCCACCAAAAACCCGACTTATTAAAACTGACATATGTCTCTCTCTCTCTCTCTCTCTCTCTCTCTATATATATATATATATATATACACACACATATATACATATATTAGTCTTTTCCCTTGGAGTGTAGGCCTTTGCTATAGAGAATGCTCTAGGTGTATTTCAACATGGTTATTCCCCCCATCTCCTGCCAGAAATAAGAAGGTTTTTTCCTCAGATCTTCACTGTGAGAACCTGAAGGAGGGTTCCTGAAAGTAAAACTCAGGAAAGAGTGTAGGGCACACCTAAGACTGAAGCCCCAGGAGTTACTCCCTCTCAAGCCAGTCCACAATTAGCCTCCAGCAATTCATCAGTTACCACTTGTGTTCCTATCAGTTTATGGTTCCAATGGGTTCTGCTCCAGGCGATCTGAGCTGTGATTATTTGTGTCTGTCAGCCTCTTCAGATATCAGGGTGGCACTTATCTGATGCAGTCATTACTTTTCAGTTTGTTCAACTACTGTTGTAAAGACTGTTGTTGTAAGGATAGAATAACAATTTCTATGTTCTTTACATGTTGAAGCTGAAACCAGAAGTCCCCTCCTCCATCCTTTATAATGTTACTGTCTTAAATTTCCTGTACATACATTGAGCACTACATCAGATGATGTTAACATTTTTGATTCAGTGGTCAAATGCAATTTATAAAAGTAACTCATGTTTACCCCTATTTTTAACCCATTCCATTGTTGTTTCTCTTTGTTGTTTATGTTCCAAGTTTCCTTCTATTATCATTTCCTCTTTATTTAAAGAAATTCCATTTAGCCATTTTTTAAGAGTAGGTCTGCTGGTGACAAAATCTCTTAGTTTTCCTTCATTTGAGAATGCCTTTATTTTACCTTTATTCCTGAAGGATATTTTAACTGGCAACAGAATTATGAGTTGAGAGCTTTTCTTTCAGCACTTGAAGAATGTGGTGACACTTCCTCTGGCCTCCACGAAACATCATTCGAATCACTGTTCCCCTATAGATATAATGTATTCTTTCCTACTAGCTGTTTTCAATGTTTTCTTCTCCTTAATTTTCTAAAGTTTGATTTTGAAGTATTTTGGCATAGAGTTTTTCAGGTTTATCTGTTCAGGGTTCGCTCAGCTTCTTGAATCTGTAACATCTTTCATCAGACTGGGAAGTTTTCAGCCATTATTTCTTTGAATATTTTTCAGCTTCACACTCTTCCTCTTCTCCTTCTGGGACTCCAATGATGAGAAAGTTAGATTTTTTTGTAATTATCCCACAGGTCCTGGAGATGCTGCTGATTTCTTTTCCATCTACTTTCTCTGTTTTTCCAATCAGGTAATTTCTGTTGATCTGTCTTCAAGTTCACTGATCCTTTTCTTTGTCGTCTCCATTCTGGTATTTAGCTCACTCAGCAAATTTTTACTTCCGTCATTGTATAACATCTTCAGTTCTACAATTTCCATTTAGTTCTTTTTTTATCTTCTATTCCTTCGCTGAGATTTCCTAATGTTTTTTTCATTTCATTTGTTTCAAGAATGTTCATAACTGCTCACTGAAACATTTTTATGATTAAACAACTGTCAGATTATTTAACATCTGAGTCACCTTGGTGTTGGGTATGTGTTGGTTGCCTTTTCTCATTCAAGTTGTGATTTTCCTGGTTCTTGGTAGGATGAATAATTTTCAATTTGAGTATGCTATGAGAATCTGGATCCTATTTAAATCTATTTTATTTTAGCAGGCAATCTCCCTATGTAAGTCTCTCATGCAGGGCCTGTCCTACTTTTATGACTTGTGGGTCCAATGATAATTTAGTTTTCTGAGTCCTTGAAGTGAGATTCTGGTCTGCTTTGTTTTCATGCTACCTAGAGGTCCATGTGAAAACCTGGGCAGTGTTCCACACTGTAGTTCAGTTTTCAAACCTTTTGTTGTGTTAATTCCAGTCAGTTTAAGGTGTAAGTCACTTTGGGATCTTCCTAGGACTCCATACATTTTAAAGAACCCCGTTCTCCAGCTTCCTCTTCTCTGAAATACAGCCACCCCCACAGCACCACTTTCTATTTGGAAAGGGGGGTAAGTACCATTTTACTACTGCTTTTATTTCTAGAGTGGGGGGTAGTTGCCAAGTTTACCACTTGGCTTCCACTGATACCTACCTTGCGGGAGAAGGGAGCACTACCTGCTACTTTTGTGCAGTAGGTGCAAGTCCAGGGTTCCTGCTCAGCCTCTGTTAATACCACCCTGGTGAGGAAGGAAAGCATTGTCTGCTACCAGCCAGGGGATGTCTAGGCTTCCCTCTTGACCTCCAAACATTGCAAAGGGTGGCACATGTCTTTCTGCATGGTGTTTGGCTGGGGTAGGGCGGGTACTATTGAAAAGTTCCATTCTGCTAGACTGCCTCTTTCCCTGTCCTTTGGTGAGAGAAAACAGGTTTTTCTTTTCTGTACCTGCTGGCATTTCTGGGATGTGGGTTTCTCAAAAGCCCAGTTCAGGTTAGATAGGAGGCAAAAAGAAGACTCAAGAGAAGTCACCACAGTGTCATTCCTCAATTCTCTAGGTCCCCAATCTGCCCTCTTCCAACCTTTCACAGTTGGGTTTTTACCTGTACTTAGGAGGAAGCAAAGGGAGAAATGACTCTTGCCTGGAACTGAAGACCCCTTACCTAAGATTTAAAGGAATGGCTAATAATAATCCTAAACACATTCTTTTAGATAATAAGAAGGAATATTTCCCTTCTAGTTTTATGAGGCTAGTATAACTGATAGCAAAACCTGATAGGAACACTACAATGAAAGAAAGTTACAGGTCAATCAGTACTCCTTATGGTTACAGATGCAAAAACTCTAAATAAGATATTACCAAACTAAATCCAGCAAGTGGGATTTATTCTAAGAAAGTAAGGCTAGTTTAACAATTAAAAATGGATCACTACCCTGGTGGTGCAGTGGTTAAGAATCCGCCTGCCAATGCAGGGAACACAGGTTCGAGCCCTGGTCCGGGAAGATCCCATATGCCGCGGAGCAACCAAGCTCACGCACCACAACTACTGAGCCTGAGCTCTACAGCCCACAAACCACAACTATGGAGCCCGTGTGCCACAACTGCTGAAGCCCACAACAAGAGAAGCCACTGCAATGAGAAGCCCATGGATCACAAAGAAGAGTGTCTCCCACTCGCCGCAAGTAGAGAAAGCCTACGCACAGCAATGAAGACCCAATGCAGCCATAAATAAATAAATAAAAATTAAAAAATGGATCAATCCCAACATCATTCTTTTTTTTTTTTTTTTTTTTTTGCCGTACGTGGGCCTCTCACTGTTGTGGCCTCTCCCATTGTGGAGCACAGGCTCTGGACACGCAGGCTCAGCGGCCATAGCTCACGGGCCTAGCCACTCCGCGGCATGTGGGATCTTCCCGGACCGGGGCATGAACCTGTGTCCCCTGCATCAGCAGGTGGACTCTCAACCACTGCGCCACCAGGGAAGCCCCCAACATCATTCTTAATGGTGAAAGACTGAATACTTTCCCTATAAGATCAGGAACAAGACAAGGATGTCTGCTCTTGCTACTTCTATGCAACATTTTATTGAAGGTTTTAGATAAGGCAAGTAAGCCAGAAAATGAAATAAAAGGCATTTAGATATCTTTATTTGTAGATGACATAATCACGTATATAGAACACCCCCTGCCCCACAACCTATTAGAAATGTGAGTTCAACAAGAATGCAGGATACAAGATCAACACAAAAAAATCAACTGTAATTCCATACACTAACAATTAACAATCAGAAAAGAAATTAAGAAAACAATTCTATTTAAAATAGCAGTAAAAAGAATAAAATACTTAGGAATAAATTTAGCAAAAGAAGTGTAAGACTTGTGCACTAAAAACTACAAAGCACTGAAAGAAATTAAATAAGATCTAAATGAATGGGGAGACACTTCATGTTCATGAATTAGAAGACTTAAAATCTTAAAATGGCACTACTCTCCAAACTGATCTACAAATTCAATGTAATCCCTATCAGAATCTCAGCTGCCTTTTTTTGTGTGTGTGGAAATGAACAAGTTGATTATAAAATTCAAATGGAAATTCAAGGGACCCAGAATAGCCAAAACAATCTTGGAAAAAAAAAAAAAGAAAGAACAAAGCTGGAGAACTCACACATCTCAGTTTCAAAACTTACTACAAAGCTATAGTAATCAAGACAGTGTGGTACTGGCTTAAGGGTAGAGATATCAATCAATGGAACAGAACAGAAAATCTGGAAATAAACCCTCAAATTTATGGTCAATTGATTTTTTTTTTTTTCTTTTTTTGCGGTATGTGGGCCTCTCACTGTTGTGGCCTCTCCCGTTGCGGAACACAGGCTCCGGATGCGCAGGCCCAGCGGCCATGGCTCACGGGCCCAGCCGCTCCGCGGCATATGGGATCCTCCCAGACCGGGGCACGAACCCGTATCCCCTGCATCGGCAGGCGGACTCTTAACCACTTGCGCCACCAGGGAGGCCCTGTCGATTGATTTTTGAGAAGGGTACTACAACAATTCAATGGGGGAAAGAATAGTCTTTTCAATAAATGACGCTGAAACAACTGGATATCCATATTTAAAAGAATGAAATCAGACTCCTATCTCACATCATACACAATTAATTCAAAATGAATCAAAGACTTAAACATAAGAGATAACACTATAAAGCTAATAGAAGAAAAAGGCTTAATCACTATGATCTCTGATTAGACAACAGTTTCTTAGAAACAACACCAAAAACACAAACAACAAAACTAAAAAATAGATAAATAAGGTTTTATCAAAATTAAAAATTTTTGTGTTTCAAAGGACACTATCAAGCAAGTGAAAAGACAATCCACTGAATGGAAGAAAATATTTATAAATTGTGTATATATATATATGTGTGTATATACACAAACACACACATTTTTTTTTTTTTGCTGCACCACATGGCACACAGGGATCCTAGTTCCCCAACTAGGGATCAAACCCCTGCCCCTGCAATGGAAGTGCAGAGTCCTAACCACTGGACCACCAGGGAATTCCCTATAAATTGTATATTTTGTAAGGGACTTACACTCAAAATATGTAACTCTTACAACTCAATAATAAAGAGACAAATAATTCAATTTTTTAAATGGGCATAGGCACTGTTAGTAACTGTTTGCTCTACTTGTTCAAGGTACAGAGACCCTTAAGGAATTAGATGAATCCATGAAACTACCCTAGTCCCTGTTCTTTGAAGGGGGGTGGAGGGTTTCTCTCCTAATGGTGGGTAGGGAATTTAGGGAGGTTTTTTAAAAATGCCAAAAGCAAAATAAAATGTCTGATTCAGTTAGTCTTCATTCATCCCACTACTAATACCATCACCTAAGCAAAGCCTCCAACCTACTCTCTTGTATTCACACCTTTTAGGCATCTGTTGTGACATATTTTCCCTCTGAGGTCACCAATGGTAGTCCTCAAAGCTGATTTCACCCAGGTAACTATCTCAGACAGATGAGAGGATGGTAACATGAGTCACAAATGATGATTTGCCTCAAAAGGCTGGCCCTGAGTCCATTACATCCCTCAACAGATTTTGCTTCTAGAGAACCTTACTGTGCTTCCCATGTCTTTTTTTTCCCCCACCCAATTAAAAATAAAATGGCCACAGGATCTGAATAGACATTTACCTAAAGAACATATAAAGGGACTTCCCTGGTGGCACAGTGGTTAACCCGCCTGCCAATGCAGGCGACATGGGTTCAAGCCCTGGTCTGGGAAGATCCCACATGCTGTGGAGCAGCTAAGCCCGTGCACCACAACTACTGAGTCTACGCTCGAGAGCTCGTGAGCCACATCTACTGAGCCCATGCGCCGCAGAAGCCTGCATGCTCTAGGGACCACGTGCTGCAACTACTGAGCTCGCGTGCTGCAACTACTGAAGCCCATGCTCCGCAACAAGAGAAGCCACTGCAATGAGAAGCCTGCGCACCACAACAAAGAGTAGCCCCTGCTTGCCACAACTAGAGAAAGCCCGCGCACAGCAATGAAGACCCAATGCAGGCAAAAATAAATAAATTAAATAAACAAATTTATAAATAAATTTACAAATAAATAATCATGAATCATATACTATTAAAAAAAAAGAACATATAAAAATGGTCAGTAAGCACATGAAAAGATGTTCAACATCATTAACCACAGGGGAAATGAAATTCAAAACCACGATGAGATACGCTAGGATGGGTGTAATCAAAAAGACTGATAATAACAAATGTTGACAAGGATGTTGAGAAACTGGAACTCTCATACATCGCCGGTGGGAATGTAAAATGAGGAAGCCTCTTTGAAAAACCATAGCAGTTCCCCAAAAGGTTAAACACAGTTATCTTACCACCCAGCAATTCTACTCCTAAGTATATACACAAGAGGAATGGAAATATATGTGTTTATGTCCATGTTCAAGATTGTTCACAGGCACTTTATTCAGAGTAGTCTAAAACTGAAGGGGAAAAAAAAAAAGCCCCTAAAAACTAAATATCCATCAACAGGAGAATGGATATATTGTGGTATATGCATACAATGAAATGTTACACAGCAATACAAATAAAGGAACAAATGAAATACGTAACAACCTGGATGACTCTTACAACTGTTTTATTGAGCATTAATAAGCCTGATGCAAAAGAATATTATTATAATATTCTAAATATCTGAATTTCAAGAAGAGACAGAACTAACTGATGATGATGGAAGTCAGAATATTAGTTACCTCAGAGCGGGGGTGGAAGGATTGATAGTGACAGGAAGTAGCTTATGGAAACAAACCTTCAAGGGATTCTGGAAGTATTCTAATTTGATACAGATGGCAGTTGCACAGATACACACACACACATATATAACGCATTAGGTTGTATACTTAATTTTTTGTACTATATGTACCTCACTGAATGTATTTTATATCTCAGTATTTTAGATAATTAAAAACTACTGTGTGCAATAATGTACCAACTATCTTTAAAATATGTTATATACATGTAAGCAGAAAAAATAAAGGCGAGGAGGAAATGTACTCAAATTTTACAGAGGAGAGGATAAGGGCTTGGGCTTTGGAATCAGAACATGTTCAAGTCTAAACTTTGTCACTTACTAGCTCTATGCCTTCTGTATCTTTATCACGAAAATGCAGATAATAATATACCTACATTATCGGATTAATGTGATGACTATACATAAGGTGCTTGGTACATGGCAAATACTAAAAAACTGTTTTATATCCTACCCCCCCAACACACACACAATAGAGTTACAGATGGTTTTATTTACTGCTTTATATACTTTTCTCTTGCCGCACCCCACCCCCACCCATGATAGAGAACTCTGAATTCAAATCTACAGAGTTTGGAATTCATCCTATAAGCAGGGCAGTCATTAAAGAGTTTTGAACAGGTCAGTGACATAATAAACAGCAGTCTTGGGAAGGCTCTACTGGCAGCAATATGCCCGGTGAACGTAGGGAAGAGCAGACTCGGCCAAAGAACAGTAGGCTAGCCCTGAGGTAGAGGGGCTGCTGTCATCATTTTAAGCCCCACAACACCCTGGAGAAATCTAGAATTCTCATTATCCCCATTCTTTTTTTTAAAAATATATATTTCCTACTTATTTCATAAAACTATATCTGCATATAGAATTTCTTCTTTTCAGATTCTTTCATTTCACAATATTCTTTATTAAAACTGAGATATAACTGACATATAACATCATATTGGTTTTAGGTATACAACACAATGATTTGATATCTGTATAAATTACAAAATGACCACTGCAATAAATCTAGTTAAATCTCATGTTTTTTGAAATTTTCTATAACACACAGTCATGAAGGTGTTCAGTGAGAGGGTATGCTGCTCTGTGCCATTATATAAACCGTAAGTTTATGTAATTTATAAATCACAAAGTCCTAAAACATTTCAGTAACACTCAAAATACTCTTCTTTCGAAGTGCTTAACACCCAGGACACAGTGTAGACATCCAACACCACAGATGCTCCCACTTCTCCCCCAACCTCTCTTATTTCCTTAACACTACTTTACAATAAATCTGAGAAGTCTAGCAATAAATCTAGCGTTTGGATACTTTTAAATGTGCTTTTAGAGTGGTTTTAATCATTCTCCAGGACTTAAAGATCAAACTTACTCAAGAGGTCTGGTGAGGGTGGGGGTGGGGTGTGTATTTAACCCATATCCTAATCGCAAATGTAGTTAAGGACCTAACTTCCAGAGCTGAACTAAAAATCAATACCAAGCAGTGGAAAAGACAAAACTGTGTCCATAATACTGCCAGATAACAAATGAAATCTATAAAGGATCTTTCTCAGAAATAAAATTAAAAGATCCAATTCCATCAGAGTCACAGAATGCAGAAACTGCAGTGCAATAAAAGTATATATGAGATATACTGAAAGGTAAAAATGACAGGAAAACACAGAGTAGACGTTGACATATCTTTAATTACTACTCCGTTTCAGGCTAATGGTAAAAATTAGTCTTCAGATACTTGATAACATCAGCCTGTCTCTGCTGGGTTAGTACCAAGATCTGTAGCCAAGCAAATACTTCTAATAAAATTGATTTTCCTTTTTGGCAACCAATAGGCCAGTCAATAATAATGCTGTTTCAGAAAGACTGAGTCATGAGGGAGATGAACATTTCCTTCCATTTATTATGTTTGTATTGTTTATATTTGAAAAGAGTTTTCAATAAGGAAACCTAAGAAGAAATTACAAGGGGAAAGCTATTCTGAGAGTTAATCTCCAAAGGCCCTCTGATTTGGAAGCATGTTAGCAACCCAAACTGACAAAGCCAAAAGCATTCCCTTAACTGAAGCTAGACCATATGGATTAGGATTGTCAATAATAAAGGAAAATCAAGGCTAGGGGCAACACAGAGTGGTCATATGAAAACAAAGAGGGCAAGGAAAACACTGGCCAGGCATATAGTCCCAACTGATCCATCCTTAAAACCTATGTAGAACTTTTACTTTGCATTAAAGTTTAGTGTTAGGTAAAGAGCATTCTATAAAGCCATGTACAGCAGTTTTTTGTATTGTTTGTCTTATAATACTCAAACAAAGAGAATACAAGAAACCCACAGGTAAAAACTTCAGGCTGAGCCTAAACTGGGGACACTTCCCTCCAAAATACTACCTCTGACAATGCAAACCAAATAAAAATCATGAGTGCACCAATAAGTTTTTGTTTGGTTTTTTAACTTAGTGTTGGTAGTGACTGGGGGAAGTGACGGTCAGAAAGATGATTTCAAAGTTCACAAAGAAAAATAAACAAGCAAAAATAACAGAGAATATTCTGAATAAGTAATTAAGTAATCTATCCTGCCAGGTATTAAAATATATTTTGAAGCTACAATACTTTAAACAGCATAGCACAAGTACATGAACAGAAAAACAGAGCAATAGAACAGCCTAGAAACACAGTGAAATATGTAGATGAAGTGAGACTATAAAAAGAAGACACTTCAAATCAGTAGAGAAAAGATTATTCAATAAACATTATTGGAACAACTAGCTAATCATCTAGACAAAAGCAAAGCTGGCAACGTCTGGACAAAAATAAAATTCCTATTGCATACATGTGACACAAATTAATTCTAGATGGATCACAGAAACCATGAAATGATGAAAGTACTAGAAGAAAAGTTTTAATAATAATTATATCACAAAGAAAAATGCTAATATTCCTTAAAACATCAAAGTTCTGAAACAAGGATAGGAGAAAGAATTATTTAAAGTTAGTCTTTTGCATTTTTTGAGTTTTCTTTCCTTTGTATATATACAAACTGCTAAAAAAAAATCAGTGAAATATGTATGGCCTAAGGTTGTGAGTTTGACCTATGACTTGAAGCTAGGGAACTGGCCCAAGAAGAATGCACACATGTCTAACAGGGAAAGAAGTATTTATTCTAATAAAATAACAAGGATACCCAAAAGGTTCTGGTAAATGCTTCGGTCTTTTCTGGTTGTCATGATATATTTTTCTAACATTTTGTCAACTTCTTTATAAGCTGATATTCCTTTGTTCAATATTTACTGAGCACTGACTATATATTAGACATACGAGGCACTGGTCATTACAACCATACTCTGGTACCTATGGTGGTGCTGAGGAAAGACATGTAAACAGTGAATTACAATACAATGTGACTGCACTGTGGTAGCTCTTTGATGAGCTTAAGAACAGGGAGCTATATAAGTGGGGGTGTCTATCTGGTCAGAGTGAAGGAAGGCTTCCTGGAGGAAATGATGTGTAAACTGAGGCCTAGGAGGGAGAACGAAGGAGACAGAAAACAGTATCTAAGAAGGCCAACAGGAGGACCTTCAAGACAGCGGAGGAGTTAGATGTGGAGATCACCTTCCTCCCCACAAATACATCAAAAATACATCTACATGTGGAACAACTCCTACAGAACACCTACTGAATGTTGGCAGGAGACCTAAGACTTCCCAATAGGCAAGAACTCTCCACGTACCTGGGTAGGGCAAAAGAAAAAAGTAAAAACAGAGACAAAAGAATAGGGATGGGACCTGCACCTCTGGGAGGGAGCTGTGAAGGAGGAAATGCTTCCACACACTAGCAAGCCCCTTCACTGGCAGAGACAGGGAGTGGGTGGGGGGGAAGCTTCGGAGCCACGGAGGAGAGCGCAGCAATAGGGGTACAGAGGGCAAAGTGGAGAGATTCCTGCACAGAGGATTGGTGCTAACCAGCACTCACCATCTTGAGAGGCTTGTCTGCTTGACCCACTGGGGTGGGTAGGGGCTGGGAGCTGAGGCTTGGGCTTCAGAGGTCAGATACCAGGGTGAGGGCTGGGATTGGCTGTGTGAACACAGCCTGAAAGGGGCTGATGCACCACAGCTAGCTGAGAGGGAGTTCGGGAAAAAACTCTGGACCGAACAGGCAAGAGACCATCGTTTCAGGGTGTGCGCAGAGACAGGATACAGAGCACTGCCTGAATGAGCTTCAGAGACGGGCGCGAGCTGTGGCTATCAGCGTGGACACCAGAGATGGGCAAGAAATGCTAAGGCTGCTGCTGCGGCCACCAAGAAGCCAGTGTGCAAGCACAGGTCACTATCCACACCTCCTGGCCTGGGAACTGTGCATCCCGTCATTGCCAGGGTCCCGTGATCCAGGGACAACTTCCCCAGGAGAACACATGGAACACCTCAGGCTGTGGCAATGTCACACCAGCCTCTGCCGCTGCAGGCTCACCCCGTATTCTGTACCCCTCCCTCACCCCAGCCTGAGTGAGCCAGAGCCCCCTAATCAGCTTCTCCTTTAACCCCCGCCTGTCTGGGTGAAGAAGAGACACCCTCAGGTGACCTACACGCAGAGGCGGGGCCAAAACCAAAGCTGAACCCCAGGAGCTGTGCGAACAAAGAAGAGAAAGGGAAATCTCTCCCAGCAGCCTCAGGAGCAGTGGATTAAATCTCCACGATCAACTTGATGTACCCTGCATCTGTGGAACACTTGAATAGACAATGATCATCCCAAAACTGAGGCAGTGGACTTTGGGAGCAACTGCAGACTTGGAGTTTGCTGTATGAGACTGACTACTTTCTGATTTATATGTTTATCTTAGTTTAGTTTTTAGTGCTTGTTATCATTGGTGGATTTATTTATTGGTTTGGTTGCTTTCTTTTTTTAATTACTTTTTTATTTTAATAATTAAAAAAATTTTTTAATTTTAATACCTTTATTTTATTTTATTCTATTTTTTTTCTCCCTTTTCTTCTGAGCCATGTGTCTGACAGGGTCTCAGTGCACCAGCTGGGTGTCAGGCCTGAGCCTTGGAAGTGGGAGAGCCAAGTTCAGGACACTGGACCACCAGAGACCTCCTGGCCCCATGTAATATCAATCAGTGAGAGCTGTCCCAGAGATCTCCTCCGTCTCAACGCTAAGACCCAGCTCCACTCAACGACCAGCAAGCTCCAGTGCTGGACACCCCATGCCAAACAACTAGCAAGACAGGAACACAACCCCAAACATTAGCAGAGAGGCTGCCTAAAATCATAGTAAGTTCACAGACACCCCAAAACACACTACCGGACTCGGTCCTGCCCACCAGAAAGACAAGATCCAGCCTCACCCACCAGAACACAGGCACTAGTCCCCTCCACCAGGAAGCCTACACAATCCACTGAACCAAGCTCACCTACTGGGGGCAGACACCAAAAACAATGGGAACTATGAACCTGCAGCCTGCGAAAAGGAGACCCCCAAACACAGTAAGTTAAGCAAAATGGGAAGACAGAGAAATACGCAGCAGATGAAGGAGCAAGGTAAAAACCCACCACACCAAACAAAACAAGAGGAAACAGGCAGTCTACCTGAAAAAGAATTCAGAGTGATGACAGTAAACATAAACCAAAATCTTGGAAATAGAATGGAGAAAATACAAGAAACGTTTAACAAGGATATAGAAGAACTAAAGAGAAAACAAACAATGATGAACAACACAATAAATGAAACTTAAAGTTCTCTAGAAGGAATCAATAGCAGAATAACTGAGGCAGAAGAACGGATAAGTGACCTTAAAGATGAAATAGTGGAAATAACTACCACAGAGCAAAATAAAGAAAAAAGAATGAAAAGAATTGAGGACAGTCTCAAGATACCTCTGGGACAACATTAAACGCACCAACATTTGAATTATAGGGGTCCCAGAAGAAGAGACAAAGAAAGGGACTGAGAAAATATTTGAAGAGATTATAGTTGAAAACTTCCCTAATATAGGAAAGGAAATAGTCAATCAAGTCGAGGAAGAAGAGAGAGTCCCATACAGGATAAATCCAAGGAGAAACACTCCAAGACACATATTAATCAAACTATCAAAAATTAAATACAAAGAAAAAATATTAAAAGCAGCAAGGGAAAAGCAACAAATGACATACAAGGGAATCCCTATAAGGTTAACAGCTGATCCTTCAGCACAAACTCTGCAAGCCAGAAAGGAGTGGCATGACATATTTAAAGTGATGAAAGGGAAAAACCTACAACCAAGATTACTCTACCCAGCAAGGATCTCACTCAGATTTGACGGAGAAATTAAAACCTTTACAGACAAGTAAAAGCCAGAGAATTCAGCACCACCAAACCAGCTTTACAACAAATGCTAAAGGACTTTCTCTAGGCAGGAAACACAAGAGAAGGAAAGGCCCTACAATAAGAAACCCAAAACAATTAAGATAATGGTAACAGGAACACACATATTGATAATTACCTTAAATATAAATGGTTTAATGCTCCAACTGAAAGACCCAGACAGGCTGAATGGATACAAAAACAAGACCTGTATATATGCTGTCTACAAGAGACCCACTTCAACCTAGGGACACATACAGACTGAAAGTGAAGGGATGGAAAAAGATATTCCATGCAAATGGAAATCAAAAGAAAGCTGGAGTAGCAATTCTCATATCAGACAAAATAGACTTTAAAATAAAGACTATTACAGGAGACAAAGAAGGACACTAAATAATGATCAAGGGATCAATCCAAGAAAAGAATATAACAGTTGTAAATATTTATGCACCCAACATAGGAGCACCTCAATACATAAGGCAAAAAATGCTAACAGCCATAAAAGGGTAAATCAAGAGTAACACAATAATAGCAGGGACTTTAACACCCCACTTTCACCAATGGACAGATCAACCAAAATGAAAATAAATAAGGAAACACAAGTTTTAAATGACACATTAAAGAAGATGGACCTAACTGATATTTATAGGACATTCCATTAAAAACAACAGAATACACTTTCTTCTTAAGTGCTCATGGAACATTCTCCAGGATAGATCATACCTTGGGTCACAAATCATGCCTTGGTAAATTTAAGGAAATTGAAATTGTATCAAGTATCTTTTCTGACCACAACATTATGAGCCTAGATATCAGTTACAGAAAAAAGAACTGTTAAAAAAATGCAGGGGCTCCCCTGGTGGCACAGTGGTTGAGAGGCCACCTGCCGACGCAGGGAACATGGGTTCATGCCCCGGTCCGGGAGGATCCCACATGCTGCGCCGCGGCTGGGCCCATGGGCCATGGCTGATGAGCCTGTGAGTCCGGAGCCTGTGCTCCACAACGGGAGGGGCCGCAGCAGTGAGAGGCCCGCGTACTGCAAAAAAAAAACAAACAAAAAACCCCCCAAAAAAACAAACCACATGGAGGCTAAACAACACACTACTAAATAACCAAGAGATCACTGAAGAAATCAAAGAGGAAATCAAAAAATACCTAGAAACAAATGACAATGAGAACACGACGACCCAAAACCTATGGGATGCAACAAAAGCAGTTCTAAGAGGGAAGTTCATAGCTATACAATCCTACTTCAAGAAACAAGAAAAATCTCAAATAAACAACCTAACCTTACACCTAAAGCAATCAGAGAAAGAAGACCAAAAAATCCCCAAAGTTAGCAGAAGGAAAGAAATCATAAAGATCAGATCAGAAATAAATGAAAGAGAAATGTAGGAAACGATAGCAAAGATCAATAAAACTAAAAGCTGGTTCTTTGAGAAGATAAACAAAATTGATAAACCATTAGCCAGATGCATCAAGAGAAAAAGGGAGAAGACAAATCAAAAGAATTAGAAATGAAAATGGAGAAGTAACAATTGACACTGCAGAATACAAAGGACCATGAGAGATTATCTATATGTCAATAAAATGGACAACCTGGAAGAAATGGACATATTCATAGAAAAGCACAACCTTCCAAGACTTAACCCGGAAGAGATAGAAAATATAAACAGACCAATCACAAGCACTGAAATTGAAACTGTGATTAAAAATCTTCCAACAAACAAAAGCCCAGGACCAGATGGCTTCACAGGAGAATTCTATCAAACATTTACAGAAGAGCTAAGACATATCCTTCTCAAACACTTCCAAAATATAGCAGAGGGAGGAACACTCCCAAATTCCTTCTACGAGGCCACCATCATGCTGATACCAAAACCAGACAAAGATGTTACAAAAAAAGAAAACTACAGGCCAGTATCACTAATGAACATAGATGGAAAAATCCTCAACAAAATACTAGCAAACAGAATCCAACAGCACATTAAAAGGATCATACACCATGATCAAATGGGGTTTATCCCAGGAATGCAAGGATTCTTGAATATATGCAAATCAATCAAGGTGATACACCATATTAACAAACTGAAGAATAAAAACCATATGATAATCTCCATAGATGCAGAAAAAGCTTTCAAAAAAATTCAACACCCATTTATGATAAAAACTCTCCAAAAGTAGGCATAGAGGGAACTTACCTCAACATAATAAAGGCCATATATGACAAACCCACAGCCAACATCGCTCTCAATGGTGAAAAACTAAAACCATTTCCACTCATATCAGGAACAAGACAAGGCTGCCCATTCTCACCACTATTATTCAACATAGTTTTAGAAGTTTTAGCCACAGCAATCAGAGACAAAAAAGAAATAAAAGGAATCCAAATCAGAAAAGAAGTGAAACTGTCACTGTTTGCAGATGACATAATACTATACATAGAGAATCCTAAAGATGCTACCAGAAAACTACTAGAGCTATTCAATGAATTTGGTAAAGTAGCAGGATACAAAATTAATGCACAGAAATCTTTTGCATTCCTATACACTAGCGATGAAAAATCTGAAACTGAAATTAAGGAAACACTCCCACTTACCACTGCAACAAAAAGAATAAAATACCTAGGAATAAACCTACCTAAGCAGACAAAAGACCTGTATGCAGAAAACTATAAGCCACTGATGAAAGAAATTAAAGATGATAGCAACAGATGGAGAGATATATCATGTTCCTGTATTGGAAGAATCAACATTGTGAAAACGACTATACTACCCAAAGCAATCTACAGATTCAATGCAATCCCTATCAACCTACCAATGGCATTTTCCACAGAACTAGAACAAAAAATGTCACAATTTGTATGGAAACATAAAAGACCTCGAATAGCCAAAGCAATATTGAGAAAGAAAAAGGGAGCTGGAGGAATCAGGCTCACTGGCTTCAGACTATACTACAAAGCTACAGTAATCAAGACAGTATGGTACTGGAACAAAAACAGAAATATAGATCAATGGAACAAGAGAGAAAGCCCAGAGATAAACCCACGCACATATGGTCACCTTATCTTTGATAAAGGAGGCAAGAATATATAATGGAGAAAAGACAGTCTCTTGGATAAGTGGTGCTGGGAAAACTGGAGAGCTACATGTAAAAGAATGAAATTAAAACACTCCTAAAACCATACACAAAAATAAACTCAAGGGCTTCCCTGGTGGCGCAGTGGTTGAGGGTCCGCCTGCCGATGCAGGGGATACGGGTTCGTGCCCCGGTCTGGGAAGATCCCACATGCCGCGGAGTGGCTGGGCCCGTGAGCCATGGCCGCTGGGCCTGTGCGTCCGGAGCCTGTGCTCCGCAATGGGGGAGGCCACAACAGTGAGATGCCCGCGTACAGCAAAAAAAAAAAAAAAAAAAAAAAAAAAAAAAAAAAAAAAAAAAAACTCAAAATGGATTAAAGACCTAAATGTAAGGACAGACACTATAAAACTCTTAGAGGAAAACATAGGCAGAACACTCTGTGACATATATCACAGCAAGATCCTTTTTGACCCACCTTCTAGAGAAATGGAAGTAAAAACAAAAACAAATGGGACCTAATGAAACTTAAAAGCTTTCGACAGCAAAGGAAACCATAAACGAGACGAAAAGACAACCCTCAGAATGGGAGAAAATATTTGCCAATGAAGCAACTGACAAAGGATTAATCTCCAAAATATACAAGCAGCTCATGCAGCTCAATATCAGAAAAACAAACAACCCAATGCAAAAATGGGCAGATGACCTAAATAGACATTTCTTCAAAGAAGATATACAGATTGCCAACAAACACATGAAAGGATGCTCAACATCACTAATTATTAGAGAAATGCAAATCAGAACTACAATGAGGTATCACCTCACACCAGTCAGAATGGCCATCATCAAAAAATCTATAAACAATAAATGCTGGAGAGGGTGTGGAGAAAAGGGAACACTCTTGTACTGTTCGTGGGAATGTAAATTGATACAGCCACTATGGAGAACAGTATGGAGGTTCCTTAAAAAACTAAAAACAGAACTACCATATGAACCAGCAATCCCACTAGTGGGCATATACCCTGAGCAAACCATAATTCAAAAAGAGTCATGTACCAAAATGTTCATTGCAGTACTATTTACAATAGCCAGGACAAGGAAGCAACCTAAGTGTCCATTGACAGATGAATGGGTAAAGAAGATGTGGCTTATATATACGATGGAATACTACTCAGCCATAAAAAGAAACGAAATTGAGTTATTTGTAGTGAGGTGGATGGACCTAGAGTCTGTCATACAGAATGAAGTAAGTCAGAAAGAGAAAAACAAATACCGTATGCTAACAGATATATATGGAATCTAAAAAGGTTCTGAAGAACCTAGGGGCAGGACAGGAATAAAGATGGAGACGTAGAAAAGAGACTTGAAAACACGGGAAGGGGAAGGATAAGCCAGGACGAAGTGAGAGAGTGGCATGGACATATATACACTACGAAATGTAAAATACATAGCTAGTGGGAAGCAGCCGCATAGCACAGGGAGATCAGGTTGGTGCTTTGTGACCATCTGGAGGGGTGAGATAGGGAGGGTGGGAGGGAGGCTGAAGAGGGAGGGGATATGGGGATATATGTATACATATAGCTGACTCACTTTGTTATACAGCAGAAACTAACACAACAATGTAAAGCAATTACACTCCTATAAAGATGTTCAAAAAAAAAAAAAAAAAGAAGGCCAACAGGTGAGCAGCATGTCAAGTTCTTCAGAACCAGTGGAACTCAGCATACCATAAGCTAGGAGTATCTGAGAAATAAGTGGAGAGGTAAGCAAGGTCCAGATCATGAAGCGTTTTATAGGGCAAATTAAGTTTAGATTTTATCTTAGAATAATAAAAGTAAAGAAGAGAACATTTGAAAATTAGCATTTTATTCTTTTTTCCCTAATTTAATTTATTTATTTTCGGCTGTGTTGGGTCTTTGTTGCAGTGTGCAGACTTCTCATTGCAGTGGCTTCTCTACTTGTGGAGCATGGGCTCTAGGCGCACGAGCTTCAGTAGTTGTGGCTCGCGGGCTCTAGAGTGCAGGCTCAGTGGTTGTGGCACACAGGCTCAGTTACTCCACGGCATGTGGGATCTTCCCAGACCAGGGCTCAAACCCGTGTGCCCTGCATTGGCAGGTGGATTCTCAACCTCTGCACCACCAGGGAAGCCCCTGAAAATAAGCATTTTAGAAAGAATCTCCAGATGAAAAGTGGGAAATGTATCGAAGGACATCAAGATTAGAAGCAGGGATATAGTTGAGAGCTGCTGAAATAATTTAATAAGCTTAAACTAGTGTGCTGGCAATGCTGAAATAGAGAAGTGGATAGATTTGAGGTACACTTAGCAGGCAGAACCTACAGGACTTCAGTGGGTGTGAGAATGAGAGAAGAATAAACGATGAGTCCTGGAGCACTGGGTGGATGCTGATGCCAATTATGGGGGGGCAGGGACGGTGGCTGTTGAGAGATGGTAAGTTCAGTGTTAGACACTGGGCGTTTGAAGTGTCTGAGGGGTGTCCAAGAAATATATGTTGCTGCAGCTACTGGCTGAGAGACAGGTTGGAGATAAAGAGGTCTTCTATTTTGTCTGTGAAATAAGGGAAAATGTGAGAATAAGAAAGACCATAAGACTTGCCAGTCAAAATTAAAGATGGATACCACGATTTATGGTAATATCCGGGCTGAGTAATTTTTTTTTCTAGCTTTGCCCAGACCCAGAGTGTAGATATATAGAAGGCAGGCAACTGTAATCAGAATTAGCATTTTGCCAGGTGGCTACCACAGCTGAAAAACAGGGAATGGGAATGAAGATGAGGATAATTGCATGAGAGTGGACAAAATGAACTAAAATGGGAGAAGGTAGATCAGTCAAGGGACTCAGGATTTCCATAAAGTCAAATAAGAGATTTAGAGTGAAGTGAATTGGAGAGTATAATTAGAACTGAAAATTTCAGACTTGATGAAAAGTTCAGGGTGAGCCCAGGAGGCCGAGGGGGCTAAAGTGGAATGGATGTATATGCCAACAAATATTATGTAAAGGAAAAGCATTTTATATCTATCTTTAGTATAATTTATACTAAATTAAAAAGCAAACTCCTAGGGCTTCCCTGGTGGTGCAGTGGTTGAGAGTCCGCCTGCTGATGCAGGGGACAAGGGTTTGTGCCCCAGTCCAGGAAGATCCCACATGCCGCGGAGTGGCTGGGCCGGTCACATGCCGCGGAGTGGCTGGGCCGGTGAGCCATGGCCCTTGAGCCTGCGCGTCCGGAGCCTGTGCTCCGCAACAGGAGAGGCCACAACAGTGAGAGGCCCACGTACTGAAAAAAAAAAAAAAAAAAGCAAACTCCTAAATAAGACAAGGATGCCCACTTTAACTACTTTTATTCAACATAGTACTAGAAGGTCTAGTCAGAGCAGTTAGGCAAGAAAATGAAATAAAAGGCATCCAAGTTGGAAAGGAAGAAGTAAAATTATCTCTGTTCATAGACAACATATCTTATATGTAGAGAACCCTTAAGATTCCACAAAAAGCTGTTAGAACTAATAAGCGAATTCAGCAAAGTTGCAGGATAAAAAATCAACACACAAAAATCACTTGCATTGGGCTTCCCTGGTGGTACAGTGGTTGAGGGTCCGCCTGCCGATGCGGGGGACACGGGTTCGTGCCCCGGTCCGGGAGGATCCTGCGTGCCACGGAGCGGCTGGGCCCGTGGGCGCTGAGCCTGTGCGTCTGGAGCCTGTGCTCCGCAACGGGAGAGACCACAACAGTGAGACGCCTGCGTACCGTAAAAAGAAAAAATCACTTGCATTTCTAAACACTAACAATGAATAATCAAAAAAAGAAATTTAGAAAATAGTTTCATTTACAATAGTGTCAAAAAAGAATAAAATACTCAGGAATAAACTAAACCAAGGAGGCAAACGTACTGTACACTGAAAATTATAAAACAATGCTGAAAGAAATTAGAGACACAAAAAAAGGCCATTCCATGGATTGGAAGACTTCATTGTTAAGATGACAATACAGGTATCCCTTGCTTTTCAAAAGTCTGCTTTATGCCACTTCACTTTTACTAAAGACCTACATTAGTACCTGTTTTTGCTAACCGAAAGAAATCTGAAGACGATTTTTGCTTTTACAAAAAAAGGCGAAAAGCAAAACCAACGCTCACCCTTTGTTTTGCAGCTGGCTATTGTAGAGGCAGCACGCACCCTGAGCACCAAGAGCGGCACCACCTAGCTCCTTCTCCAGGAACTACAATGTGCATCTCAGCACGAAGCCATCATAACTTTTAACTGTGTGAGCATCTGTGCTTTATCTCAGTTTACTTTGTGCATTCGTTAGCAAGATGTGTCCTAAGGTAATTGCTTCTTTGCTTTACATCATTTTGGCTTACAAAAGGTTTCGTAGGAATGCTTTACTTTCAGAGAGCAGAGGAAACCTGTACTGCCCAAATCGATCTATAGATTTAATGCAATCTCCATCAAAACCCCAATGACTTTTTCGTAGAATTAGAAAAATCCATCCTAAAATTCATATGGAAACTTAAGGGACCCAGAATAGCCAAAACAATCTGGAAAAAGAAAAACAAGTTGGAAGTCTCACACTTTCTGATTTCAAAAATTACTACAAAGCTACAGTAATCAAACCAGTGTAGTAGTGGCATTAAGACAGACATAGAGACCAATGGAATAGAATAGAGATCCCAAACTCTTGCATATATGGTCAAGTGATTTTTGACAAGGGGTGTCAGGACCATTCAGTGAAGAAAGGACAGCCTTTCAATAAATGGCGCTGGGAAAACTGACTATCCACATGCAAAGAAATGAAGCTGGACCCTTACATTACCTTTTACTCAAAATGGGTCAAAAAACAAAGCTAAAATTATAAAGCTCTTAAAGAAAACCTGGGAAAAATCTTCATGGCATGACATTTTGCAATTATTTCTTGGATATGACACCAAAAACACAGGCAACAAAAGGAAAAATACATAAGTTGAACTTCATCAAAATTTTAAACTATTGTGCATCAAAGGACACTATTATCAGCAGAGTGAAAGAAAACCCAAAGAATGGGAGAAAATATTTGTAAATCATGCATCTGATAAGGGGTTGATATCCAGACTGTATAAAGACTTCTTACAGCTTAACAACAAAAAACCCCCAAACAACCCAATTAAAGAATGGGCAAAGGACATCAATAGACATTTCTCCAAAGAAGATATACAAATGACCAAAATTGATTGTTCAACATTAATAATGTTAAACATCATTAATCATTATGGAAGTGAAATTAAAACCACAAGGAGATACCACTTCACACCCACCAGGATGGCTAATATCAGAAATACAGAAAATAACAAGTGTTGGTAAGGATTTGGAGAAACTGGAACAATTGTGCATTTTTGATGGGAAGGTAGAATGGTGCAGCCACTGTGGAAATGGTATGGTGATTCTTCAAAACATTAAACAAAGAATTACCATATGATCCAGCAATTCCACTTCTGGGTATATACTCAAAAGAAGTGAAAGCAAGGATTCAAACAGACATTTGTTACCCATATTCATAGAAGTATTAATCACAACAGCCGAAAAACGAAAGTCACCTAAGTCTGTAGATGGATATCTGGATAAACAAAATATGGTATATACGTACAATGCAACATTAGTTAGTTTTAAAAAGGAAAGAAATTTTGACACATGCTGCATCAGGGACGAACCTTGAAGACATCATGCTAAGCGAAATAAGTCAGTCACAAAAGGACAAATATTGTATGATTCTATTTATATGAGGTATCTAGAGTAGTCAAATTCATGAAGAGAGAAAGTAGAATGGTGGCTGCCAGGGGCTGAGGGGGTGGGGTGAGGAATGGGGAGCTAGTTATGAGTACAGAGTTTCAATTGGAGAAGATGAAAAGGTTCTAGAGATGAATGGTGGTGATGGTTGAACACCATAAAAGTAGTTAATGCCACAGAACTGTACACTTAAAATGGTTAAAGTGGTAAATTTTATGTTATATATATTTTGCCACAGTCAAAAAAAAAAAAGAGAAAAAGAAAGAAAGAAAACTTCAGGATAAATCTTAATGACCTTGGATTTGGCAAAGGTTTCTTAGGTATGATGCCAAAAGCACAACCAACAAAAGGAAATAGATACACTGGACTTCATCAAAATTAAAAACTTTACGTGCACCAAAGGACACTATTAAGAAAGCGAAAAGACAGCCCACGAAAAGGGAGAAGATATCTGCAAATCATACATCTGATAATGGTCTAATGTCCAGAATATAAAGAATTTTTAGATCTTAAATATAAAAGACAACTCAGTTTAAAAGGGGGTGAAACACTTAAATAGACATTTTTCCAAAGAAAACATATAAACTGTCAACAAGTACATGAAAAGATACTCAACGTCATTAGGGAAATGCAAATCAAATCCATACCATGATGAGATATCACTTCATGCCCACTAGAATGGCTAATGAACAGAAAAATAACGTGTATTGGCGAAGAAGTGGAAAAACTTGAACACCCCTGAATTTCTGGTGGGAATGTAAAATGGTGTAGCTCCTGTGGAAAAGTTTGGAGGTTCCTCAAAAAGTTAAACATCAACTTACCATATAACTTAAATTCCCCTCCTAGGTACAGAACCAAAAGAACTGAAAACAAGTGTTTAAACAAAAACATGTACACAAATTGTTCACTGCAATTATTCACAACTGCCAAAGGGTGGAAACAACCCAACTGCTCATCAACTGATGAACTGATAAAATGTGGTCTATCCAGACAACGGAATATTATTTAGCCACAAAAAGGAATGAAGTACTGTTACATGTTACAACATGGATAATCCTTGAAAATAGGCCAAGTGAAAGAAGCCAGAAACAAAGGCCAAATATTTTATGACTCCATTTATATGAAATATCTAGAAGAGGCAAATCCACTGAGAAAGCAGATTCATTGTTGCTAAGGTCTGGAGTGAGGGGGAAATAGGGAGTGACCGCTTAATGGGTACAAAGCGTACTCCCGGGGTGATGAAAATGCTGCAGGACAAGACACTAGTGATGGTTGCACATTGTTAAATGCCACTCGACTGTACACTTTAAAATTGTTAATATGGTAAATTTTATGTGGCTTTTACCCCAATTTTTTTTAAAAAAGCTCCCTTTTCATCACTCTTACCTGACAGTTAATATCGGCCCTATGTTGTAGCAGGACTGTGACTAGTTCCTTATGTCCTCGATCACAAGCCCAATGGAGTAGAGCTCTGCCCTAAAAACACAGAAAAAGATAAATGAATGTGTTAATCCAGTTGTGGGACCGTATAAAAGATACAAGGTCTGAAGAAAGACGGAGTAATATGCAAAAATGCAGATGAACTATTCTAAGAATGATGGATATAAAATGTTCTATGGGAAAAGCAGCAGACTGGAAATCAGTAGAAAGTCCTGAGTTCTACTTCTGGAATCTGTTCTGTACTAGCCCAGTGACTTTCTTCAGCTGAACAGTTTCCTCACCCACAGCGTGGGGGTAACACTATCAACAGTAATACCAATAACATGTGTTGAATGAATGAGTTACAAAATAACGCTCTGTAAATTTTAAAGAACTCTATAAAGGTAAGAGATAGTTTTAAATTATGTCCACTTCTGGTGAAAAAAATCCTATGGATAAAAAAAAAAAGTACTTAAACCTAGGTAGAGATCATAATCTAAATGCAGTTTATCTAAATTTACTCAAGTTTATTCCTTAAAGTGTAAGAAAATTTAATCACTTTGAAACTAAGCATTTCCCCTTCATATCCCAAATTTACACCCTGAAATATCCCCAAAACGTTAGTAAAGTCTGCTAGTGTTTATCTTCAAATGTTGACTGTGAAAGCCACTTGTAAAACAGAATAGATATTAACTGTCAGGAGACAAAAGTACTAAATATGAAACATTAATTTTAACTGTTGTCTACCAAGGATGAACGGTTACTCTCAATGTGTTAATTCTTTTCTCCACTGTCAGAAGTCTTAGTTTAGTTAATGAAAGGAGCCTCCTCGGTCCAAAGAATAAACAAAACCCCCAAAGCTAAGGGCTCTTCTGAAGAAATGAGTGATGTATGGCTTAACACTACTTTTTTCAGGGTGGTAGTGATGTCATTTTTTAAAGAATGGAATGTTTTTCCAAATTAAGTTGAAATCCCTGCTTTATGTCATTTTAGAAAAGATTTAAGCAGATATAAGCTGGGACAAAGATGACTTTAAAGTAAAAAGCACCTTTCAAGAAAGCTTTTCTAAACTCACACGCTTCACCTTTCAGACTCTCTTCACATACCTATTAGTTCAACTAATCAAACCAGGAACTATTCTTGAAACAAACAAACAAAAAAAGCAAGACAACTTCTTCCTTACAAATTGTCCTTTTCTTTTTCTTTCATTTGCTCAATTTATTTTTACTTACCTGTGAATATCTGTTTTGCAATAGGCTTACACAAAATCCAAAGAGGAAGGGAAGCAAAAAATTTTAAAACGTGGGCAAATCATTCGCAGTTTATTGTAACAGCAAAACTACTTTGCTCAGAGCCCACTAAAAATTTTTTTAAATGGAGACAATTCTAAAAGCCAAGTAAAACATGTACTGTGGAGTAGAGAATAGAGTTGCCTATGTTAAATGTTCTCCAGCTCTAATGTGTACTGATTTAGTGTTACTAGAGCACTAATTTCAAAACCCTCTATACGAATAAACAGATATTCTAATTAGACTCTCAGAACTAATACCAATGTATAAAATATTTTATAGTTCAATGTAATTATTTCACAGCTTTTACATTAAAATAATCAGATAAAATGTCAAAGTCTGTATCATTCTTAGTTCTAATTTTAACTGTACATTTTATGGCTATTAAGTTAAATTAACAAGAATTACTGTATAGTTAAAATGATGTCTGATAGACTTACACAGAGCACCTACCAGAAGTACCTAATAGTTAAGTAAGAAAACATAATGTTAATATATCTAGTATTTTTACTACAAGATGTACAGATAATTTCTATTTCTCAACCAGATTCCTGATTTCTCCTTAGGTTTAAACCAATAGGGTTACATCAACTAATGCTAAATTATAAATCCTTAGCTGTTTCAGTGGGAAAGCAGACAAGCAACGCATTTTACTGTTAATGGGGAGTTATATTTTAAATTTCCCATATGTGGTGCCAAAAATTTACTTTAGAGGAAACACCTATGACTGGACCTCAGTAGTGATCTTCACTTTGGATATATTTTCTAGAAGGGTGGCACTTGTATAGCAATGTTTTAAGGAGGATGATGTGCTCTCAGACATTTACACTATGCTTTTTAACAGGTTTTCTGACCTGCAATGTAATTAATTTTTGTAACACATTATTTTAATGGTACACTAATTAACCTTGAATTAGAATGAATTCTCTGACAATGACTTTCTGCAGACGGGCTGAAGACAGCTACATTAAGACCACCTAATGATTAATATTTTTATGCAGCATTAAGAAGTTCAAAAACAAGAGCAGGATTAAACATACTTGTAAATAAGCATAGATAAAGTAAATCAGGCTTTGGAATTTTTGCCTTCAAATATCCTGCATTTAAATGAACAAAGATCAGCACAGCCAGATATCTGAATGTGATAACTCTTTACTTCTTCAAATTGTAGAGTTCCTGTAAACATACTCTAATTTAAGATTATTAGTTCAAGTAATAAATAACCAGTAATTTGCAGAGATACTATCCTCATAACCCCTACTGATAAAATCAGTAAATAAACACCTGTGGTTTCTTTCCTTTCTCTTTGTTAGCCATAAACATATATGGACCAGTAAAATGCAATTATTAAATTTATTAAATTAGTTTAGATACAGGATTCCATAATTTCTCTTCCAGAAGGAAAACCATCAATTAGGTGCACATTAAATTTATATTTGCTTAAAGATTTTATACAAACTTATGAGATATTTTACCTATTTTTAGATATAATTGTTTTATCTTCTATGAATGATATAATCTCTTACAAATTTTCAAGTTAAATTTATTTTTACTGTTACCACAAAAGCTGACAATTGTTTGTTTGCTTCTGGTTTTAATAACTTCTGAAAGAATATCGCAGAACTATTTGGGACATTTGTGGGGAAAGCCATTATTAAAAGGAATCTTTGTTAGGCCAGCAGAAGACCACAAGCACTGTTTCGAGAGCTCTGGATAAATTCTGGAATTCAAACACAGTAAAACACAGTGGGGAAGAAAGAGTTCCCATCTGTTAACCAAGGGTGCACATACCATTTTACCTCAGACAGATGAATGACTCTAAAGTGCTTGGAAAGTGCAGGGTGGCAGCTAACCTATTAAGTGGTATTACTTTCATACCTTCTGGAAAATACAGAGTGAGTCTTAATATTTTATATGCTTCTTTGATATCCTTGGTTACTTGTTCTTAAACCATGTAGAATTTTTAAAAATTAGATTTTCTCCTGGATATCACAAATTAAATGAAAAGAGATGGTATTATAAAATGACTCGATATTCTTAGGGTATTTTGAGAACAGATACAAACAAAGCATGTACACCATATATACAGTAGACAAAAACATGGCAAAGTTGGTATGTTTAAATTTGGTAACCGAGTTGCCATTCTATCAAAGATGGCATGGTATAGTACTGTCTAATTACTAAGTGAAATACTACAAATAGGTTGACTTGAATTCCTCTCTCCAAAAAATTGGGTTTCAATTTACAATTGATTGACTTCAGCTACCAATAACCTGTAGTGTCTCTGCCTCCTCTCTCCTATCCCTATCTTCTACCCTTTGCTGCTGCCAGTGTAGCAGCTGGCTACAGTGAGAACTCCCCCACCTGCAACCACCAGAAACTACACAAAGCCTCCTACTTCCACCCACCTCTCATTAGTGAACCAACAATGTTCTTTCAAAAACTCAGACAGCAGTAGGATTGGGTGGCAGTTTATGATCTCAAGATGTGGCTAGCATGGAAGCTAACACACATTGAAAATAAGTGAATACTTGATCTCCTTCACTGGCTAAGATCTAAGGTAAAAGGAAATGGTATTGCTGAGCTATCAGGGAATTCAGAAGGATTTTAAATACACTACTTTAGAAACTCCCTCTATAAGCATTTACTAAGCCATAATGTTAGTAACTAAAGGGTTAAGGAGTAAGCAAGGGAGATATTACTTCATCCTGTATAAAATAATAAGTAATCCAGTGATAATAATAAGGTAGCCAGGTGTCCATCAGAAGATAATGGATAAATACACTACGATGAATTCATATTCATACAATGGAATATTAGTCAACAATGTAAAGGAAGGAAATACTGATCTATATGACAATATCAATGAACTTCAAAAACACTATGCTAAATGAAAGAAGCCTTACACAAAAAAGTACATATTATGATTCCATCTATATAAAGTTCTAGAACAGGCAAAACCAATCTATGGTAGAAGGATTATCAGAACAGTGGTTACCATTGTACGATTAGGAGAAAGAACTACCTGGGATGGGGCATGAGGGAATTTTCTGGGGTGACAGTAACGTTCTATATCTTGACAGGAGTTTTGATTACACAGGTATGTGCATTTGTCAAAATTAATTGAATGTGCACTTCAGATTTGTGCATTTCATTGTATATATACATGTTACCTTAAAAGAAGAACCAAACTAATACTGAACTCTAGTTAATGATATGTATGCTGAAGCATTTAGAAGAAAATTTATTGCCTATAAAATACTCTGAAATGCATCAAGAACATAGATCAATTGATGGATGGATAGAGAAACGGCTAGATATTGATAAAGCAAACATAGTAAAATAACTAGTGGTAGAATCTAGTGGTAGGGATATAGATGCTCACTGTAAAATTCTTTCAACTTTCCTGTATGTTTACAAATTTTCATAATAAAGTGTTGGAAAAAAACAAAAATTTGCACACCCACACTCACAGCCGCATTATTCACAATAGCCAAAATATGAAAGCAACCCAACTGTCCACAGATGGATATTTAGATAAACGAAATGCAATATATACATACAAATATCATTCATTTTTAAAAAGGAAGGAAACTTTGACATGTTATAACATGGACGAACCTTGAAGACATTATGCTAACTGAAATAAGCCAGTCTCAAGAGAGCTTGTGTATGATTGTATGATTCCATTTACACGAAGTACCTAGAGTAGTCAGATTCATAGACACAGAAAGTAGAATGGTGGCTGCCAGGGGCTGTGGGAAGGGGAGGAATGAGGAGTTAGTGTTTAACAGGTCCAGAATTTCAGTTGGGGAAGATGAAAAAGTTCTGGAGATACACGGTGGTGATGGTTAAACAATGTAAAAGTATTTAATGACACAGAACTGTACACTTGAAAATGGTTAAATCTGTGAATTTTGTTATGTATATTTTACCATGACAAAAAAATTTTTTAAAAGTATGCTGCCAAAGCTCGTAAGATTTAAATGACTTTCACTATTTTCTCATTCTGCATTAAGTACGAGTTTCTGGTGTAAAGTATTACCATAGGCTTGATTTTTAAATGGTGCTGCCTGTATTAATACAAATGAGCATAATTTGACAGTTCAGAATGCATTTCTCAATTATTAGTGTGAATAAACAAAGTTCCTTCAAATTAATATGTTTATCAACTACATAACCAAACTAGCATATACTCAAGTGTAGAAAGTTATTTAAGAGGATGAATTTTTTCCTTCCTTTCTTAAATAGAAGCATAAATTGAGCCTTAGTACACTGACTCTGCCTCTTAAACCTTTTGCTTCTTTGTTAGGTTAGTACTGTCAGTTTTGCCAGATTTTGCAGCAGTTTCTCAAGCCAAAAGCATGTAAACTGTATTCTGACATGAGCCACCAATTTAAAACAAAGCAAGTACAGAAAGGAATGGAGTCAAGAGAAAGGTGATCTTCTTCAAAGTATTTGAAAGAATCAATAAACATATGGAAAATGGTATAAAATTAGACCTTCAAAAGGACAGAAAGAACTTAACTAAAGAAGTAGCTCAATAAAAGAGGAATTTTTGAGTGTATTAGACAAAAATCTATGGAAAAACCAATGAATTGTATGAATGCTTCTGGGGGGAGTGATGATACTGCACTGGAATAATGTCATCTAATTCATTCAAATATTATTATATTGCTACATTTGTTCTAAAACAAATTTAAATTAATGTAAAAGTTTAAAATACTATTTAAGGGACTTCCCTGGTGGCACAGTGGTTAAGAATCCGCCTGCCAATGCTGGGGACATGAGTTCAAGCCCTGGTCTGGGAAGATCCCATGTGCCATGGAGCAACTAAGCCCGTGCACCACAACTACTGAGCCTGTGCTCTAGAGCCCGTGCGCCACAACTACTGAGCCCGTGTGCCACAACTACTGAAACCCACGCACCTAGAACCCGTGCTCCGCAACAAGAGAAGACACCGCAATGAGAAGCTTGCCCACCACAATGAAGACCCAGCACAGCCAAAAATAAATTAATTAGAAATAAATAAAATATTATTTAAATATCACTAAGAAGCATGTATTCAGTGTCTACTGTATATGGCACTGATCTGAGAAATAAACTGTGTGACAAGAATTGTACAGACATAATATGTGCCTGATGATTGATAAGAAATATTCTGTTCATATATTAAGTATACTTTATAAATTATTTAAATCATCCAAGATATTTTCTTGGAAGAACTATAAGTATGTGGCATGTGTGAAGAGTTATATTAACTGACTCAAAAAATAAAAATTGAAGCACCATTTTAAAAAATGTATAAGCTTTTAGATCTTCACATTTCTCTTCATATTATCTACACCTCAATTTCCAAACATTTCTGCAAATGATTAAAAAATTTAATAGAAGCTGTAATTTAAATAAAAAATGAGTACATAGAACACCATGATGCTATAAACTTGGAACCTATAGCATCCTGAATAGTAAGTATAACTACAAAACTTTTTTCTATTACATGAAATATAGACAGCGTCCTAATTACCATATCAGTAGGAAACACCACATAATTTTCTCAAATTAGAAATATATGCCTTACTATATTTGTAGCAATTACAACTTAAATAAAAGATACACACCAGGAACTATACTTGTGTATAATAAAATAACTTCATTATAGAATAGGAATATTTTATTTAAAAGGCATTTTATATATATATATGTTCATGTGCTATGATAGCTATAGATTCAAATCTAAGCATTTTAGGCAATATAATAATTATGTTTATTTCAATATGTGGGAGTGCAAATGTGGCTTATCATGTTATGACTATAATTAAATTTCTCTATGTGCTCACAAAAAATTTTAAGTGAAATAAATGTAATTTTTAATCATCTCAGGGAAAGACTGAAATTGGGCTGAATCTGCTGAATGAACATTTTAAATAAAGTCGTATACCATTCCAAAGAATCTTAGGCAATCAGTAGTGAAATAACTCAAGCTCAAATATTAGACAAACACCTAGAAGACCATGTTCTTTCAAAACTGTAATTGTTACCCAACTTATTATAGTAGGGAAATGTCTTTTTAGCTAGCAACTTAACTTTGAGATTATATACTTTTAATCCATCATCAAAGCTTGCAAACTTGTTTTATTTGCTAGAGCTTTAAGTGTCATGAAGCAGTACCCTTTATTTTATTTAGGATGTTAATTTTAAGCTCCCACCTCCCTCACGTTCTTAAATTAATTCATACAAATCCCTGATTAATAATAAAAGGACTTGCCATCAGTATTTAGAGCCCAGCCCGAGTTGTCATGGCTGAAAGGGCAGAAATCTGCTTGGAGCAATGAGAGAACCCAACTGAATTCTGGGCGTCTCAGTCTATGAATGTGTAAGCACTTCATCTGTTCATGGAAACACAAGTGTTCTGGCAGACTTGGGGGAAAGGCAGCTGCATGGGTAACAAACTGGAAGACCTGGGAAACCGTACTGTATCAAAGTCACTAAATGACAGAAGCAAGATATTTTACAAGTGTTACTTTTATTTTCACATAAAAATGGTGTTGTTTAGTGTAAGCTATTTGAGTTCTAGACATTTATTTTATCCCTATCATTGCTGCCCAATGATCCCTGCAGAGGTCACAGGTGGATTTGACTATTCTATAAAAGAAATTGTTGCAAATCAGAGCACAACAGTAGCAGGGTCGACTGGAAATTGATTATCCTTCTTAAATCCAGTGGTGAAAAGAACACTCTCTCAGACCTGCATTTCCACTTAGCAGTTGTATGTACTCGAACAAGTAATGTGTACATCTCTGAAATAGTTCCTGTCTGTGAACTAAGGATAACATCTACCTTACAGGGCTGTTATAAAGACAACACGGTAGTAAGTGAAAGTACCATACAGAGTTGTAAATATGGGGAAAGTACTCTGTAAACTATAACCCACACTGTATAAAATAGTATTATTTGAAAGATGGAGAATTCTAACAGGGATAATATAGTACATACACAATCATTTCCAGTGAAAAAGTGACCTTGAAAAGTTAAGTGGGCTTTTCATTTCCAGTTCCATATATAAGGAGCTAGGAAGTTGCCACTCCATCCTAACAACAAACAAAAAAGCTGAAGAGACTGAAAAATCAACAATTCTTAGATCCATAAGAAAGGGAAAGACACAGGGCAAACCACTGCCCCTGAGACTAGAGAGACAAATAGGTGAATTCGACATCCTGGAGCAGAGCCTCACAAGTGGAAACCACTCGGGGAACCAGAGCCAGGTAGGAAAACCTGACTGTAATTAATGAATTGCTGGAGGCACAGTGCAGACAACTCTGAGGGTTAAAAACTCCAAGGGCATCTACTCAACCCCTCTATCTGCAACCCCCCAATAGTGTGAGATTTACATCTAGGAGCTTGACGAGGTTCCCACAATAAATGTCAGAGAAACATCCCCTCATGCTTCTGGCAGGGGGAGGGGAAATTAACCATTCTGAAATATGCCAAAGCACTCTGTTGTTCTCAAAACCACCTGCCTTCAGGGGAAACTGGTTAACCAGCACCTAACCTGTTGGGGTATTACCAGAGCCTAACTGACCTGGGGGAAGGGAAATACCCAACTCCAGTCCACTCCAGCCATTCTGCCCCATCTAAAGGGGGAGGAAAAAAAAATGAGAAACATTTGTGAGATTCCCAGTCCAGAGGCATAGGCTCACTACAAAACTGAGACCGAACCATAGGACCATAGAACACTTTCTCTCCCCAACACCTCACCACCACATTACTAAGAGCTTATTTATAGCAGTTCCTTTTATCTGATATATCAAGTCCAGCTATCAGTAAAAATTACAAAACAAACCAAAAGGCAAAAAATCCACAATCTGAAGAAACAGAGTAAGCATCAGAATGAAACAGGGCAGAGATGTTGGAATTATCAGGTTGAGAATTTAAAACAACTATGATTAATATGCTAAGGGTTCTAATGAATAAAGCAGGCACCACGCAAGAACAGACAGACAATGTAAGCAGAGAAATGGAAATCCTAATAACCAAAAAGAAATGATAGAGATAAAAAAACCACTGTAACAGAAAATTTAAAAATGCCTGTGATGGGCTTATTAGTATACCAGACATGGCTGAAGAAAGGATCTCTGAGTTAGAAGATGTATCAACAGAATCCTTGAAAACTGAAAAGTGAAGAGAACAAAGACTGGGGAAAAAAAAAAAAAAGAAAACCCAGAACAGAATATCCAAGGGCTATGGGACAAATACAAAAGATACAATGTATGCATAATGGGGATACCAGAAGGAGAAGAAACAGGGAAAGGAACAGAAGAATACCTGAAACAATGACTGAATTTCCTCAAATTAATGCTAGACACCAAGCCACATATCCAGGAAGCTCAGAGAACACCAAGCAAAATAAATGCTTCAAAAACTACACTAGGCATATCATTTTCAAATTACAGAAAGTCAAAGATAAAGAAAAATCCTGAAAGAAGCCAGAGGACAAAAAAAAAAATATTGCTTACAGAGAAACAAAGATAAGAATTACATCAGACTTCTCCTCAGAAACCATGCGAGAAGAGAGTGGAGTGACATATTTAAACTGTTGAGGAAAAACTCCTGCTAACCTAGAACTCTGTATCCTGAGAAATTATCCTTCAAAAGTGAAGAAGAAATAAAGACTTTCTCAAACAAATATTGAGGAAATCTGTTGCCAATACACCTCCCTTGCAAGAAATGTTAAAAGAAATTCTTCAGAGAGAAGGAAAATAATGTAGGTCAGAAACTGATCTACATAAAGAAAGAAGGAGCATCAAAGCAGGAATAGTGAAGGTACAATAAAACTTTTATTTTTCTTATTCTTAATTGATCTAAGATAACAGTTTGTTCAAAATAATAGCAACAATGTATTTGATTATAAATGCTTATGTATCATATATATCTTACGTGTGTACTAATATACAAACACGCATATATAGTATGCATATATACGTGCTTATGTATGCTTTTATGTAAGTGAAATGAGTGACAGAAATGATACAAGGGACAGGAGGGAGGAATTAGGAATATTTTGTTTTTATAAGGCACTCACGCTACCCATGATGGTATCATGTTATTTGAAAGTGGACTTAGATTAGTTATAAATGTATATTGCAAACTCTAGGACAACCACTATAAAAGGTCAAAAAAAAGCATAACTGATATGCTAAGAAAGGAAGGAAAATGGAATCATATTAAATGCTCAATTAAAACCACAAAAGGCAGGAAAAGAGTGGAAGACAAAAACAGGAATAAAGAATAAGGGCAACATATAGAAAACAGTAACAAAGATGGTAAATATTAAGCCAACTATATTAGTAATCACTTTGAATGTCAATGGCCTAAGTGTACCAATTGAAAGACAGATTGTCAGAGTGGATCAAAAACACAACCCAGAGCGGCTTCCCTGGTGGCGCAGTGGTTGAGAGTCTGCCTGCTGATGCAGGGGACACGGGTTCGTGCCCCGGTCCGGGAAGATCCCACATGCTGCGGAGCGGCTGGGCCCGTGAGCCATGGCCGCTGAGCCTGCGCGTCTGGAGCCTGTGCTCCGCAACGGGAGAGGCCACAGCAGTGAGAGGCCCGCATACCGCAAAAAAAAAAAAAAAAAAAAAAAAAAAAAACACAACCCAACAATATGCTGTCTATAAAAAACCTACTTGAAATATATAGGCACATATAGATTAAAAGTAAATGGATGGACAAAAAAATACCATGCTAACACACAATAGGAAAACAGGATTAGCTACATTAATTTCAGTCAGAGCAAACTTCAAAGTAAGTAAAGTTATGAGGGATAAAGAAGGGTATTACATAATGATAAAGAGGTCAATTCTCCAAGAAGATGTAACTATTCTTAACGTGTACGTACCTAACAAAAGAGCATCATTCATGGATGGTAGGAATACAAGATGGCACAGCCATTTTGGAAGACAATTTGGTGGTTTCTTAATAAACTAAACACACTCTTACCACATCATCTACAAATTGTACTCTTTGTTATTTACCCAAAGGAACTGAAAACTTACGTCTACACAAAACGTGCCCATGGATGTTTATAGCAGCTTTATTCATAATTGCCAATACTCAGAGGCAACCAAGAAAAATCCTCAAGAGGTGAATGGATAAATAAACTGTGGTACGTCTAGACCATGGAATATTATTCGGTGCTGAAAGGAAATGAGCTCTCAAGCCATCAGAGGATATGGAGGAAACTCAAATGCATATTACTAAGTGAAAGAAGCCAATCTGAAAAGACTACATACTGTGCGATTCCAACTATATGGTCTTCTGGAAAAGGCAAAACTATGGAGATAACCAAAAGATCAGTGGTTCCAGGGTAGTGGGGGATATGAATATTCAGAGCACATAGGATTTTTAGGGCAGTGAAAAGAGTCTGTATGATACTGTAATGATGAATATTTCATTACACATTTGTCCAAATACATAGAATATACAACACCAAGAGGAACCCTAAAGTAAATTATGGACTTTGGATGATAATGATATATCAATGTAGGTTCATCCTTGGTTTAAAAAAAAAATACCATGTTAATAATGTTGGGTCTTATGGGAAGGGAAATCTCTGTACCTTCCTCTCAAATTTATTATAAAACCTAAAACTGCTCTGCTCTTAAAAAAAAAAAAGTCTTTACAAAAAAAAGTTGTGGTTTCTTCATTTCTTCATTATATCATCATCCTTCATTCATATTATTCCCTAAGGATAATCAAGACAGCTAACATTTGAGTGCTTGGCATGTGTGTTTCAGGTACTGTTTGAGTGCCTTATATATAATACTCAAAACAATTCTGACACAGGTACTATTATTATTCCCATTTTACACATTAGGAAACTGAGACAGAATAAACTTGACAAAGGTCATATAGCTAGGAAGTGACAGTGCTAGCACTCAGACCCAGGCGGTCCAGCTCATCACCATTATACTATGCTGCTTCTGCTTATTCATTCATTCAATCATTCATTCACTCATAATTCATCAAATCTTTACTGAGCATATGGAATACACCAAGAGCTCTGATAGAAACATTTTCAACAAGGAAGATCTCAAAACATTTACCCAGGAAGCTACTAAAGGAAATGCTCCTTCAAAACCAGGAAATAAATAAAAGAGGACGCTAGTGGAGGAGACACTCCATCAAAACACAGAAGTAAACAATAAAAGATGAAGACCTGGGATCCAGAAAACAGAAAAATCCAGGAAAAAGGGGAAGAGAATTCCAAAGACAGTGGTAAAGCATAATCCCAGAATGACATCTATGCAAGAGGCCTAGAGAACAACCAGTCCAGTTTAGAGATGAAGAAGGAAGGAGGGTTCCAGAGGGATATAGCTAAAAAAAACATGGGATTGATTATCTGATGTGCTTGACTGTACAGAGAAGACCTCTACTGGGCAATTTGAGGAAAGAATTGCAATAGGGACATAGAAAACCAAGAAAAAGAAAAAGAGGCCATTATTAACCTTAAGAAAAACAAAATGTTGTACCATGGTATGTAGATTGCGTTATTCATAACTATATAATTTATTCATTCCCTTTCCACCCTTGCCTTGCTTCCCTGCAATCAGAGCAGACTTCCTACTATAGTGACCTGGGGCTTGGCCTTGTGACTTGTTTTAGACAAAGGAATGTGAGTAGATATGACACATGTTACATCCAAGGAAAGCTTTAAATGTATTTATGAGGTCTGGTTCTGTCTGCCCCATATAGGGTCTATCCATTGGGATTAGATCTTAGAATGAGAAGACATATGAAATCGAGATGAACTGAGCACAAACAAGGCTAGTAGAAGCCAGCAGAGTCTCAACTGGTTCCAAGGCTTTTGAAATATGAGCAAGAAATAAATGTTGTTAGCCACTGAAATTTGGGGTTTTGTTTGTTTTGTTTTTGCTAGAGCAAAAGGTGACTAATACACATAGTACAGTCCATAGCTCAGCAACAGTGTTTACATAGTCATAATAATATAGTTACATTATAATCATAATTGACTATATTACATTATTAATTATAGTATAATTTGTAATAATAATAAAAACACTGATATAACAGAGATGCAATCAGAAAACTGACACTAAAAATTGTGATATAACTATTTTAAGAGGGTGGGGAGAGAGAGGGGGAAGATGAGTAAAAGAGCTAAATCCTAATATAACAGAAGAAAATCAATAATGTTTAGACTTGGAAAATCAAGAGATACAAGTATATTATTTAGAATTAGGTAGGTAAATTGCAAATGAAACAACTAAAAGCACTGAAAGTTTTTGCCTCAAGGGAGTTAGAATCAAATGTGAGAAGGATGCAGATAAGGGAGTACATTTTTTGTTGTAAGACTTATAGTACTATTTGATTTCCTTTGAACGATCTACATGTATTAACTTCATAAAAATCTTAACTCATGAGCACAAACATTAAAAACGACAATAAAATCAAGAGAAGCAATCGTGCCTGACTGACTAAAATAAAATGTATTCTGATCCTGAAAGGCAAAAAAAAACCCAAGTGGGAATCAGAAGAGCCGGTGTTACTGTTTCACAATCTGGCTTCCACTTTTCTCTAGCGACATCTTTCTTGACTCCTTTCATTATTTATAGGAGAACAAACTTTACTACAGAATTACAGTCTTACATTTTCAGTTCCAGATGTCACTGAAAATATATTATAGGAAAGATGCTGCCTAAAAGTGAGATAATATTAAGGGCTAACCTGTATAGAGAGCCCTCAATTAATACAGAAGTTGATCATCTACGATCACTGCATGTCCTCTTCCTAACAATTGCCACCTTCTGGTCATTTTGATTATCTTCACTGCATTATCAAAGAATGAGAAAAATGACTAAAAGTGATTAATAAATTTTGCTCCTTTTTAAACAACTATAATTCAGGGACAGTTTAAGCTCAATGTGTGAACAGTTTTATTCACAAAATAAATAAATTAATAAGTAATATATTTTACAAAATAATTTAGTATAGGATCCCTTTAAATAGCAGGCCTGCATTTAAATGATTGGATTTACCAAAATTTTGACAGTTTCTAGAAATACAGTTACTGGGCAAAGGACAATATACTTGTTTCAGGTATAATGATAGAAGATACTAAAGCTATTTATAAATATTTTAATATTACCTATAGATTTCACATAAATATGTTAATAGTCTCTCCCTTTAACATGAACAAATATAAGTTATTTTCCTGCTACAAGTTTCAGCTAGTAACTTCTATAATGGACAGAAATATGATGGATACAGACACAGAAAGTATCTTAACTGGGTGACACCATCTCATTTAGATATTCTGATATACTCTTAACCATAATGTGGTTTGAGTTGTAGTTCAGAGGCCTGCTGTGTAGAAAAAAAGCACTGGGGAAGAACAACAAAGCATAAGAAAATAATTAACAGGGCATGTTCTTCATACCTCTTCATCTTTCATATTCACATCCACGTTTTTTGATTTGAAGACTTTGGTTATATGGTCAATGTTGTTTTCCCTGCAGTAGTCAAATATGTTTTTGTCTTCTTCCCTAATTAGAGTAAAAAAAAAAGAGAGTGTCTGTCTTACTAGGTAATACATAAAAGTTACATATTTTTAATACAATCTGTTTGCTGCAAACATTAATAGAATCTGTTTTTATAAAGAATTTTACATGAACAATAGTGGATTTTCAGTAAGACGTAATACATCCCATCTCTGAAAAGACTAAAGTTCCTAGCAACTATAATTATAGAGAAGAGCTTCATCTGCTTTAACAAGTTACACTAGGACACTAATATAACATCTTGAGTAGATTTTCTCAGTGCTCTTTTTCTCCCCAGTTACTTTTATACACTGACAGGCACATATATCATCTGACTCAGAATTTTCAATTGTAGCACTGCAGTGAGAAGGTCATTTACTATTGCCTGTATAGAGGTAGCAAAAGATCATAGAGGTAGCAAAAGATCAGGACATAGCTTACTACTTCTCTTACAGAATAACAGAATGATAAGTTGGTTGCTATCCAAGTTTTTAAGAAATTACACACACAACACGAACATATATACACACACACCAAAGTAATTTTCTTAAGGGAAAGATAATTAGAGCATCACAAAATTCAGAAGTCCTTCATGAGATAATAAAAATAAAGACTAGGAAGCACAGTATGTACTCAGCACTGTTCTAAGCATATCAATGTACTAATTCACTTAATCTTATCCAACAGCTGCTTCACTTCACAGATAAAGAAACAGGTAAGGAGAGGTTATATGACCTGTCAAATGGCATCACATTTATCAAGGGTAGAATAAGAGCTAGAACTCACTCAGATCAACTGATTTTGCATAGTCCATTTTTCTATTATATCAAGCTACATCTCAATTAGTAAGCTGTAGTCTCTTCCAGAATCTAAAGCAGAAGTTCTTAACATGAGGTCTATGAGTTCTCTAAAATAGTATACAGAATTATCTGTGCAAACGCATAATGCATTTTTCTGACTGTGTTGGCAGTGGGTAGGTGGGGAAGGGGGAGGTAGCTTCAGTGAGGTTCTCAAAAGGATATGTGATTCCCAAAAGATCAGTAATTTGGAATATTAATAATGAAACTCTTCTACATTTTCTAAACAGGCATAAAACAATGCAATTTGAGTTTCAAACTTATAACTAGTATGTTCTACAACCTGTAAGGCCATAGCTTCCATTCATCAGAAAAAAAGCATCTGACCATAGGAGTCCTTCTATCTTAAAAGCCAATACCTTATACCCTATAAAAAGTTATTTCTAGGGGGCTTCCCTGGTGGCACAGTGGTTGAGAGTCCACCTGCCGATGCAGGGAACATGAGTTTGTGCCCCGGTCCGGGAAGATCCCACATGCCATGGAGCGGCTGGGCCCGTGAGCCATGGCCGCTGAGCCTGTGTGTCCGGAGCCTGTCTAGTCAGAAGTAATTAACTTAAAACACACTACCTTGGCATTAACAGTCTAAGCCTTCCTTATGCATGTCATGTATTTAATTGAGTACCTACTACATGCAAGGCACTGGACAAGATTCTGTTGATAATAGATGATAAGGATAAGCAAGAAACTTTGCATTCAATACATGTACTGTATGGTTGAGATGATAAAAATCTATATACCATTAACATAAGGTAAAATTGGATCTTTAAAAAGGCCTATCAGAATACAGAGGAGAAACAGCCTGCTTCAAGCTGGAGAAAATGAGCTAAGTTTCCAGGAAAAAAATCATTTTTTTAAAAAAAATAGGGTCTCTTGAAAATGTTCATTTGCAAAAGAGAAAATGCTTTTCCAGATCACTTATTCTGGAAGAAAATAGTGAAGTCTGAGGCCAAAACCCCTGAAAGGAGAAGTCTGATTTTTTAAATTAAGTCTGCATATAATAGTATTTTAGCTATATTTAACTATCACAAAAATTACTTTCTATGAAAAAGTGCATTCAGCATTCTGACTTGGGAAAGAGAGGGACCTATTTTCCTTCAATACAATAACAGAGACCCCTCTAATTCAAGAGGCAGAAACTTCAACTGTGAGAGAAAGTATTGCGTCATTTTAAGTCATAATAAAAAATACACTACTCACCAATTGTTTTGGATTTGAAAATAATGGGGAGTTGGTGGTGGGGCACAGAAAGGAAAAGTATGGAGGATCCTTGGGATGTAGGTTACCCATACCCAGTAAAATGCAAGAATAATTCAGAGATGAGAGGATCTTCTGTGTGGTCCTTTTTCCTTAATTCCAAATGTGCATGTACATGTATGCCATAAGCAGTATTATTTAAAATGTTTATATTGCTTAATATATTCTCAATGTTTCTTATATGTATCATTTATATCAATTATTTTGTTTTGGTATGTGAATTTTTTGGAGGTCGGGGCATTTTTTCATCTGTATACCTGCTTTTCAACTGCAGTTTATCATTGCTAAGTATGTTAGGCACATAGAGGTATTTATAAAATACTTCAGGGTAGAGTACACAATGTAAATTAAATATAATATGGGAAAGTCAATAAAAGTTACCACAAATGTGCTGCAAAGCTGTGTGGCTAATATTAAAAAATATTAGGTGATAATCTTGGGCTTAGTTGTTCAATATAGTTATCTATCCCCACTTCAAGGTTTGACTATCTTACTTGCCAGCAACCAAGCTGTCTTTATACAATGTCACCACCTAGTGGCCAAAATGGAGAAACGTCTGGAGTAACATCTTTCCGTTATCTCCTTTCTTGCCCCCAACAAGATTATGTACAATATACAAATCAAATTCTGTCTTTTCCCCTCTGTATTTCCCAGTTAATACAGTCTTCCACAGGCAATTTTTCTCTGTATATCTATACTTAAATGAAACAACAGGTGCAAACAAATTCAACCATTACCAAATATAAAAGAGCCTTAATAAATGTTAGTGCCCTTCTACATCTTCTCACTTTATCTTCCTTTCTCTTTTGATTCTTACCCGGTTATCTTTTTCCTGCTCTCTGATGAATGTGAGTGACAAAATTATCATATCCACTCTCTACAGATGAGTATGAATTATTTTCATGATGCTACCCTCAAGAATGTCCCATATTATCATAGCACAGGACTCTCTTTAGATTACTCCAAATTTCCTAAAATTGACAGAAAATACATTTGTCTGAATGGAAAAAACCACTGGCTTTCTTTGAAATTCTTTTGAAATATAAGGGCACACACTTGTGGAAGAGAGGGATGGTGCTTAAGTATAGCTGTCTTTCATGAGAATCACGGGAAGAAGAGATTCTTGCCCACTCCTAAAAATGCTATCTGCATCACTTTCTACAAAGACTGCATTTTCCTGTCAAAAGACTATTTCAGAGAGTTAGCCCTCTAAAGATGGCAAGCCATCTAAAGTCCATTTAATTACTTTTCATCTACCTCACAGAATTAAAAAACACATTTATGGGGCTAGCTCAGAAATCTAACTATTTAATAGGCACATTCAGTAAATACTTCAATTCATGTATTTATCAAGCAACTGGCAATCAGATATAAAAATAGTATTCCAGTAAATAGACAAAGAAAAAGTATTTATTGAATGAATGAAAACACACAGAAGGGTAAGCCAATACTTACGCAAATATAAACAAATGCCACAAATTCCTCAAATCAAAGAATGTACACCTGTGGGCTCTTGGGGTACAGAAAGACCCAAAAGAATATGCAGGAATGGAAAATTTTAAGAGAATCAATTTCAGCTAAACTAAATAAACACATTCTTTCCTAAATTGATCTACCTGAAAAAGTTCCTGTGGTAAATATTTCATTGCCATTCCCCTTTTCAACATTCCCGCTGCTCAACCATTCTCCTAGTTCATAAAAGAAAAGCACATACCTCTCTCCATACTATGGTATACTTCTAGGAAACATAACCAAAAGACTTTACTAAGATTTAGCAAATGACTATTAATTAAATGTTACTCTTTTGCTTAAAAGTATTCTGTTTAACTAATATACAGTTGACCCTTGGACCGGCCCCCCCCAGGCAAAAATAACTGTTAATAGTTAATCCACCAATTAACTTTGCAGTCAGCCCACAGTATCTGGGGATTCAGTCAACCGTGGATTGTGTAGTACTGTAGCACATATTTCGTGAAAAAATGTAAGTGAACACACGCAGGTCAAACTCATGTCATACAAGAGTTCATTGTGCTAGGAAAGCTTTGGGGAAAAAAATTAATCCCAGGCCGTACTTCCCCAAGATATAAATTGTCCATGGTACCAAATAAAGGGACAATTTCGGTGAAAAACTGGTTTTGGGAAGCCCTCCTACAACTAAGGTTAGAGGATGGAAGAGGTGAAATAAAACAAAAAAGACTTGATGCTAGGACTTCCCTGGTGGCGCAGTGGTTAAGAACCCACCTGCCAATGCAGGGGACATGGGTTCAATCCCTGGTCTGGAAGATCCCACAGGCCGCGGAGCAACTAAGCCCGTTCGCCACAAATATTGAGCCTGCGCTCTAGAGCCCATGAGCCACAACTACTGAAGCCCATGAGCCACAACTACTGAAGCTCGCATGCCTAGAGCCCGTGCGCCGCAACAAGAGAAGCCACTGCAATGAGAAGCCCGTGCACCACAATGAAGAGTAGCCCCCGCTCACCACAACTAGAGAAAGCCCGTGTGCAGCAATGAAGACCCAATGCAGCCAAAAATAAATAAAATTAAAAAAAAGACGATGCTGAACTCTGTCTCATTCTAATAATATTCATCTGTTAAATAAACTATTTTGAACATTAAGACACATTTCCAATAAAATTTTAAGACACGTTTCCAATAAAATTTTACTTATGTTTAATAATTATTTAACAAAATGTATAATGAATGTTGATCAGCGGTACAGAAATAATAGTTATAATTCAAATGAGAAAAATTTAATGCTTAAAGCCTCTGCATCACAGAAAATTAAAATTTTAACAATTCCAACTTAATACATATTTCTTTTGCAAAGAATTGATAGTGTACTAAGACTACACAAAAGTATATTGCTTTAAAATAAAATTGTGTGGGAGAAGAATTAAAGGAGGAAAAGGAATGATGTAAAATTCCTAACTATTAAAGACCTTATTCTGTATTTTAAAATCAAGATCAGAATTTTATTTATTTTAATTAAACTTTCTATTTCAAGACAATTGAAGCTTCATGTGCAGTTGTAAGAAATAATACAGAGAGCTGGTAGTATTTTCCCAGTTTCCCTCAATGGTAACATGTTGATGTGTTTTTTTTTTTTTTTTTTCTTTTTGCGGTATGCGGGCCTCTCACTGTTGTGGCCTCTCCCATTGCGGAGCACAGGCTCCGGATGCGCAGGCCCAGCGGCCATGGCTCACGGGCCCAGCCGCTCCGCGGCATATGGGATCCTCCCAGACCGGGGCACGAACCTGTATCCCCTGCATCGGCAGGCGGACTCTCAACCACTGCACCACCAGGGAGGCCCTGATGTGTTTTTAAAAATGGATTACATTATAGTATTTAGATCCTACTGGATATATCTAAAACAGTAATGTTTATTTTAAAATTCCATTTACAAAATGCCAGAAATTATGCCCTTTGCAATTATTTAAATTTTTAAATAAAAATTTTAGATGCTATCATAAAAATATAAAAGGGAAAATAGTCTTCCAAATTTTTCTTAGGAACTACATCAGCAAAGGTTTACAGATCACAAAGAACCTCCTTGGTACACTGCATATAACGTAAGTAACAAATGTTAGTAACAAATTATTTGGGGAACAGAATATTTATCCACCTTCCAAAACTTGGAGTAAAGGGTAGTAAAACTGTCCTCTTATTTAGCTAAACAAACTAAATAAAAGCTACTAATGAGAGGAGAAAAGAATGTCTCCTAGATAACCTGAACAGCTACTTGATTCAGACACTAACCTTAACACATCTAAAAAAACAAAACAGTGAGACAACTACCATGAGTAGGAGGTAGCAATGGTTAGCAATGAACCATAGGAGGAAGCAAAAATCTGTGAAGCCAATTTTGAACACTGCCCAAAAGAAACAATTAATCGAAGGCAAAAAGGCATTCTGAGCTATTTCTCTGCTGGGAGACAGTCTGTTCTAGAGGCATCATTAGGACTTTGACTAAAGCAAATCTAAAAATAATTCCCCTGGGCTTCCCTGATGGCGCAGTGGTTGAGAGTCCGCCTGCCAATGCAGGGGACACGGGTTCGTGCTCTGGTCCGGGAAGATCCCACATGCCGCGGAGCGGCTACGCCCGTGAGCCATGGCTGCTGAGCCTGCGTGTCCGGAGCCTGTGCTCTGCAACGGGAGAGGCCACAACAGTGAGAGGTCCGCGTACCGCAAAAAAATTAAAAATAAATAAATAAATAAAAATAATTCCCCTTCTCTCACTCTATTTAACATTCACAAATGGTCACCTGACTGTCTTTCTGGGTTCCTCAATACTCAGACTGAGGGTACACAGGGTATCAAAGCATTTGGATCACTATAAGGATGTATATTGGTAAATAAATAAGCCATTTAGTTTACACATCAGTTTCAGATAAATTTTATTACTGCTACATTGTTTCTGAGGGTCTGGTCATCTATGTGCCTTTTATTTAGATCTTTGAGATTGAAGAATGGACCCTGACGTATGGTAAATTCACCAAAAACCCACTCTGTGAAGCTCCTTAGGAGCCAATCTTTCAAGGATGAAAGCCTGCACATGTCCTACAAAATTCAGCAGTACTGCTGGTGAATACTACTTCTTTGTAGGAATTTAAGTTCCTGATTTATTTGTTGGATGTGTGGCCAGAAGTTGTCAATCAGAAAGGTAAAGGGTTATTACTCTTCTGTTCAAATACAATGTTAGGAAGCAATGATATCATCTCACTGATCTCATTTGACTATGATTTCCAACATCCTACTATGTACGCCAGATACAAAGCACAAAGCCTATTGTTGATTCTTTTTATATAACCTTGATATACAGTTGGCCTTTGAACAATGTAGGTTTGAACTGTGCAGGTTCACTTATATGTGGATATTTTTCAATAGTAAATACTATAGTCCTACACATTCTATGGTTGGTTGAATCCAAGGATGCAGAGGAACTGTGGATATGGAGGGCCAACTATAAGTTATACTTGGATTAACCTGCACCTTGTTCAAGGATCAACTGTATAGATATATATAAAATCTTTATTTTATATATACACATATAAAATCTTTATGTAATTTTTGATATGACTATAAACCATTAATATTTTAGAAGTTGAGATAAAATGTCTACAAAAAAATTAAGCTACCCTCTGTATTTAAAAAAAAAGCATGTTTTAATTTACAAATAAAAAAAATACAGGCATATTTTAATTTTACTTACAGCTGTTTCTCTCCCTGAAAGAATCTATTCTTACGCAAAGGTTTTTTTTTTTTTTTTTTTTTTTTTTTTTGCGGTTCGCGGGCCTCTCACTGTTGTGGCCTCTCCTGTTGCGGAGCACAGGCTCCAGATGCGCAGGCTCAGCGGCCATGGCTCACGGGCCCAGCTGCTCTGCGGCATGTGGGATCTTCCTGGACTGGGGCACGAACCCGTGTCCCCTGCATTGGCAGGCAGTCTCAACCACAGCGCCGCCAGGGAAGCCCTTACTCAAAGGTTTTTAAGGAAGCTGGGGTAAGGAGCAAAACAGGTAAAGTCAACTCCTAACTTAAGGATTAAATAGTAGTCATAGTTGTCATACTTAGCATATTAAAAATCTCCACTTTTAATTAATATCTAATTAAAAGTTTAGATGTTAATATCACCTTGTAAAACACTGTTTTTGAGTCTCAATCTTATCAAAGACCATAAATGAGAGTCTATCCTATGACCCTCAGGTAAAATTTTACAAATAGCACCTCCTTTCTGAAACACTTTGGTCCTAAGTCCTAGAAGAGACAAAACAATGCTTCAGCAGTAACAATGCTCGAGAAGCCTAGCAATGAGATCAAAGCACTAAGAAAGTGCTTTATGTTGTTTGTTAAGTTGTTCTTAAAATAATTCTTGAAATCCTAGGTACCAAATAAACACCTAGAAATTGTTTACTAAGTTGGCATATTTCACTACCAACTTGGTAAACACATATTTTTTTCATATTTTAACATCTCTGATGGATCTTATAACCTTCAGCATCTTACAATTAATTAGTGACTTTTTTTTCTTAATGGTATTTAAATAATGGTGTTCTAAAACCAATGGTGTTTTAATCAGTAAAGTAATAAAGTAGGTTCCAAATACACAGTGACAAATGGACAAGTGAATGATTGAGAGAATTCATATATACTGAATCACAATCTTCCCACTCAGAGTGTTACTATATCTGCACTTGGTTTCAGACAGTTACAGGAAATAACCAGTTGGTTTTCCCACTTCCTATTATGGTGGTAATGGCAACATCTTTCACCAAGTAATAACTATTTTCAGACTGGGTTGTATATGTAGTGTATTTAGTTCTAGGACCATAAAATTCTTAAAAGCCTCAAATAAAAAGTTCTATTTACTATCTTACTTATGTTGATAAGGGTCCCTTCAAATGAAACCACTTACATTTTAAAATATTTTTCTCATATTTTTTCAAACGAGCAATGACAAAGGAAAGATCAATGCCCCAGGTACTTCTTGTAGATAACTTGTTATACTGGAAAAGTTATTTAGGCATAATTTATAAAAACACTAGTTAGTAAAAATGCATTTTCACCTGTTAAAACCTGCTTAACTCTAAAAAAAGTCGATTGAAAATTTCTGATACTCTAAATGTCCATGAGAAAAAACATAGTTCAGTTCTGATCAATCCCTCTAAAACCAGTGCCCACATCAGAAAAATCTATAGAATCCCTTGGCTACAGAGATGAGTTACATTCTCAACCATTAAGGTAAGTCTAAAATCAATAAAAACAATTAATCTAAGGGAAACATCATCATCAGTATATTGATAAATGAAAGACTACAGTCTCTAATTTTACCAGTGAAGCACATTTTTAAAAACACTAAATGGAAAAGAAATTTAATTAAAAATGTAAACTGAAGATACTCACTATATTAATATAATAACAACTATCAAATTCAATTTCAATAATTGGAGATTACAATGATTCCTCAAATATCTCAGAAGCAGTACAGTGTAGCAGTTAAGAGCAGAGTTACTAACCATGTGACCTTGGACAATTAACCTAACCTCTTCTGAGTCTCAGTTTCCTCATCTGTAAAACAGGGATATTAATAATACCTACATCTCACAGGATCATTCTGAAGGTTAAGTGCAATAATATATATAACATATGTGGTATAATTACTAGCATACAATAAATGGTCAATATATATTAGCTGACATTTCTATTACCTTAAGATTTTAGCATATATTTTAAGCTGGAGTCATTTTTCATATTCATATAACACTCTCCATCAATTTACCTAACAAATATTAATTGGACCTTCAAGGAAATAAAAATAGGCCAGTTGGTTGGAACAGAGTGAACAAGTGGGGAGGGGGAAATTGGCATTAAATGAGACAATGAGGGGCCCTGCAAGACATGTTAAGGATTTTAAAATTCTATCCTAAGTGCTATGGGAAATCATTACAGGATTTTAAGCAGGAAAGTGCTATGAGATTTGAGTTATAAATCTGGGGAGGAGACAGAAAAGGAAGTGAGGAATCCAGTTTGCAAATCGTTCTGTAATGTCCTGGCCAAGAGAAGATGGCTGTTTAGAGTAGTGATGGTAATGCAAAAGGCATGATAGCAGTGATAATGAGAAGGAGATGAATTTGGATTATTTTGAACATGAAGAAACAGAATTTCTGATGTGTTAGGAGATGTGAGAGACAGAGAAGACCAATACGACATATAGACCTAGGAATGACGTACTTTACATGAAATACTGTTAAAAATACTTATCTAATGAATATATAAAATTTTATAGGTAAAAATTTTAAAATAAAAAAACATGTAATTAATGTAATAATGCCTTTCTCACACAGAACTCAAACTTTAATAAACACCAGCATTTACTAATATATACAATGCAATCAGCAAAGACCTCATAAATTGAAAAGCAATGAAATAACCAAAATTTCTTGCTTTCAGCATTGAGAGAATAGCTGGTAACAATTCAATGGGAATTAAGAAGAAGACTTTGTCTATCACACAAAACTTACATCTTTGCTAACACTTTTAAAATCTTTCTTTAAATATATCTGTAAAGCATTTTAATAGGAGGAAACATTTATATTATCTGTAACACATATAACCACCTTTTATTATAACATAGTATATCCATAACCATATGTGTCTTTATAATTGCACGTGCACGCATGCACGCACAGACACACACTAAACACTTAAACAAGACTAAGTGCCTAGCATTTCATAGGTACTATATACGGATAAGGATATAAGAAAGAGAGAAGGAAAAGATTAGAAGGGGTAAAATGAGGAAAAGGATGATGCAAAAGGACAAAGAAAGAAGAGAAGCAGAGACGAAGAGAAGATGATGGTTTTAGTTGATGAATGGCCTCTTGTTCAGAAAGGGCTGTTGATCTGCAAACAGGTAGATTTGCCTATATGCTTGGTTGGCATCATGACGCTGAGCACACAGGAGGTAAATAAAGCATGCAAGAAAAGGGTGAATATGAGAGCCAGGAGACTCTTACAACAGTTATTGTTTATGTCAAGACCTACTCATCCCAAGGGACCCATTTTCACATAATCTATAATTATCTCTTCGCTTTAATCGCCCTGTCATTCCTGAGGCTCTCATGGGCACTGGAAGAGGAAAAGCTCATTAACTAAACCTTTTCTCCTCTCTCCAGCCACCCATGGCTTTTAATTGCTTGGTGTGTTATTATCCAGGAGTGCAACTGGGATCATTTTCATAAGAAAGGGAGGTAGAGAGAAGGAAGGGAGCCATGAGTCCCTGAGGTATGCACCACAGACAAACCTTTGCTTTCTCAATTATTTATGCCAGCTGAGGTTTTACAGGCTGAATAAATCCATAACTCAAGTTCATTCTGAGCAGTCACATTCTCAAGGGGGAGTTGCCCACTTGCCTATACACACTTGTGCAGACCTCAAAGAATAACCAGAATGTAACAAGACATATGTCATCCATTTTATCACCTATCACCAAAGTGTTAACACAATGTTGATCATAGGCAACAAGGTGAAACAGGGAAGGATTTCACTACTACCAGCCAAACAGATGGACGGAAGCAGGATAATCTTTTTGGTGCTAAGGGCAGTGGTATCAATGGGACAGTAGTATCCCAGAGTGACTCAGCCTACTAAAAGCATAAAAATCCAAATACTCAACTTTTTAAATATAAAATATGTGTAATACATACTCTTGGTGTTTCAGAGTCTTAAATAGATTTGTTTAAAACAGGTTGTTAACAATGTGAAGCTTTGAATAAATAACTAAATGGAATTTTATACTATTTGATTCTATTAGTCATATTAAACCATGTAAACCAAAGCTATGTTGTAGCTTTTTCTCCAATCACATCTCTTTCAGGAAAATTTTAGAGTACAATTTATGTGTAAGTGACTGGCTTTTATGCTTTTATTTCAGTTCATATTTCCACCCAAAATACAAAATTAAAGCATAAAATTATCACTTTCATTCTAGTTTTTTATACTTAACAGTTTACCATTTTATAATCAGGACTAGAGAGCAACCAGTGAAAAAATATTTCTAAAATATTTTCAAACTCTATTATGGTTTAAAAATTTTAACTTTATAAGTCAATGATGAAAGCATCTCTTTAAAATTCTACAGGCTCTTGTGTCTGACCACAGCAGTGACCTCTGGTATTTTCTGCCAAAACAGTTCATTTGTCTCACAGAACAACTAATCAATTCCAGAGTCCATCAATCACTTTAGTTGTATACTGGTCTGGTCTTGCTTAAAGAAGGTCCAGATGGCTGCCTGTGTAAGTGGGATTAATAAGATTCTGATAGATTACATAGCATCAAACTACAAAATATAACAGGGAAGATCAAATGTTTTTGCAGGGTGGATTGGATACTGTACATGTTTCATTTGTTGTATTTTTAAATCATGTCCTAATTTCTCAATTTATGTGCCAAAGTCGAGGTGAAACCTTCTCAGTTATACAAGTCACTGAAAGTGATTCTCTGTTAAGTGCGTCAGTATATGTAGCACAGAAGCATTTGACTCTTTGCAAAGCCCTATACTTATTAACCAGAGCTTTTTCTGCCAGTCTGCAGTTTAAATGAAACACAACTGATCTCAAGACTAGAGTCACAAGATCTGTTACTCTCTTGTTTCTATAGTTCCAAACTCAGATCTAGTAGCATTGGTCTCCCTTCCTGGTTTGCCATTTTCTTCTGCAAAAGCAAACAACCTGTACCTAATTCCACAGTTAGGTGCTTTTAGCTCCCACCATCAGCCCTGTGCCCTGAGTCTCCACTGTGGGGACTCTATGCTTAGTAACAATACTAATAAAACTAATAGTTACAAAGTACCTTACGTTGTGCCACATACTATTCTAGGATGCCTGTGTATAAGTATTCATATAATCCACAAAAATGCTATATGAAAAAGCATAATATACTATAATCATCCCCATTTTATAGATAAGTAACTTGTCCAAGGTCACAGAGCTAATAAGAGATGGAACCACCATTTGAATTCCAGCAGGCTCCATAATTTCTTGTACTTAATTAGCCTCACCTTATATCTCCTCCATTATACTACAGAACAATTAACTAGCTTCAGAATGAGAAATTGGTGTCAGGGCTCTGGAAAATTAACACAGAGATCTGTACCTATGACATTATATTGTCACTTTCTGTGAAAGAGTGGAAATAAAGGTCAGAACCAAAACAGTCAGGGAGCAAGCTCAGAATTGGCCTCAGTGGCCCTTGGCCCAGGAACATTTACAATAAAACTAAAATGGGCCCTTAACTTATCACCTACAATGCATATTAGTCAGGAAGCTGCCACAACAATGGAGCCCAAGCCTTAGTAAAGGGGTTCATTATTAATTAATTTATTTATTTTTGCATGTTGGGTCTTCGTTTCTGTGCGAGGGCTATCTCTAGTTGTGGCAAGTGGGGGCCACTCTTCATCGTGGTGCGCGGGCCTCTCACTGTTGTGGCCTCTCTTGTTGCGGAGCACAGGCTCCAGACGCGCAGGCTCAGTAATTGTGGCTCACGGGCCTAGTTGCTCCACGGCATGTGGGATCCTCCCAGACCAGGGCTCGAACCCGTGTCCCCTGCATTAGCAGGCAGATTCTCAACCACTGCGCCACCAGGGAAGCCCAAGGGGTTCATTAGATACTGATTTTCCTAAACGTCAGAAATGTGGAGGGCTTCCCTGGTGGCGCAGCGGTTAAGAATCCACCTGCCAATGCAGGGGACAGGCTCACATGCCACAACTACCGAAGTCCGTGCACCTAGAGCCCGTGCTCCACAACAAGAGAAGCCAAAGCAACGAGAAGCCCGCGCACCGCAACGAAGAGTAGCCCCTGCTCGCCCCAACTAGAGAAAGCCCGTGCACAGCAATGAAGACCCAACGCAGCCAAAAATAAGTAAATAAATAAATTTTTTTAAATGTGGAAAAAATTAGAAGTTTATATATTAAAGTATCCAAAACAGACCTTCAAAATACATTTTTATGTTCTTTTTAATGGTTCTATACAAGAGAGGTTTTCCTTTCATCCAAGTTTACCATTTGATGTTTCTAAAATTATAAAACCTACTGTCACTTTCACCTCAGCTGAACATTAATTCTGCCAAGAAACTGCAATTAACCTCAACTAAAGCACAATTTTCTCTTCAAAAAATAAAACATCAGATATTAAATTTCACCAAAGTACAAGCAAAATTTGATTATACAAACTTCAACAAATAGCCTGTTTTCACTGTTGTAACTGTATTTATTCCTTCACTGGAATAAACGAACATTTCATTATACAATAACTTTTATCATGATCTAGTTTGTTATACTGGATTTGTTACAGAATGAATTCTGTAATATAAGAATATGACTAGTTGCTGTGATTTCTGATCTACTGTAGTGGTAACAAAACTACAGTTTGTAACTGAAAGGCTTTCCGTGGCTCTCTCACATTCATGTTCCTTACTGTTTCGTATCTTAACAATATGTTCCAGAATACAATGATTTAGATCCTATCATAAGAAGACTAATACTTGGATGACTTAATGAAATAAGGCCAAGACTAACCAGTTTTGCCAATAGCAGAGGCTCATATTTCAATCAACCAATAAGGTTTATTAAACATACTCAAATGTAGATGCCAAAAATACCAAAAACATACTATTCAAAAGTGAAGAAGCGGGCTTCCCTGGTGGCGCAGTGGTTGAGAGTCCGCCTGCCGATGCCGGGGACATGGGTTTGTGCCCCGGTCCGGGAAGATCCCACATGCCGCGGAGCAGCTGGGCCCGTGAGCCATGGCCGCTGAGCCGGCGCGTCTGGAGCCTGTGCTCCGCAACGGGAGAGGCCACAACTGTGAGAGGCCCACGTACCGAAAAAAAAAAAAAATGTGAAGAAGCTGAGAAGCACAAATATCCACAATATTTTGTCTCATCATAGGTTCATAATAAACGTGTGTTGAGTTGAATTAAAATCTCTCCTTTATGAAGATAAAGCTATATTATTTTGTCATTTTTCTCAAGATCAAAATTCTAAATATTGATTTAAATCTGAGTCACTTCTTTAGGAATTGGGTAGAGGATAAGCAGGTAGGTTAACTTTTCCAGTTTAGTTTAACTCTTAGGAATACTCCAATTACCGAGATATCTACTATCACATCAACAGGAGTACATTTGATTTGCTTTCTGTTCTGCAGAGCTACTGTGATCAGTCATGTCACTGGATATTACAAAAGAAACTGTATTCAATGTGTCATTTTGAAAAATACCAGAGTCTGGGAGCCCTTAAGGAAATCAGTACACAAAATAAAGATCACTATTTATAGATAAGTGATTGATATTATTAGAAAGTTAAGTATAGTGATTTTAAAAAAGCAAAGTTAAGAAATTATCTCCATTTAATTATCTAACTAGGAAAGTGGCCTATACATTTCTTTAGGAAAAGAGGTGAGGATGGGCATGCCTGATTTATGATACAGCCACTAGGCTAACTGTGTATGAGCCAGTCACTAAACTTTCAGCTCCTTGAGGGAAGCAGCTGTGGATACCTCCCAAGCTCTGGGCACTTTTACTAGGTACCTACTAAGTTCTGCGAACTTCCCCAGATACTGAGAATACACAGATGGATAAAATACTATCCTTGCTCTCCAAAAACTAACAGTTTAGCAGAAAGGACAAATATTTAAAAATTATAATCCAATGTAGCATAACGTCACAGATGCTATAACAAAAGTGTGAATAAAAGACTAGGCGAACACAGAGAAGGAATGACTAACCTCCCCTCCTAGAAAAATGACTCTAAGGGTTTACTGACTTGATTTGAACATTTAATAAACTTTGATTAATATGGTTAAGGTTCTAATACACCATTTTTTAGAAGCTCTAAGTAGAGAATATACAAATTAAGAACCCCCCAAACATGTTCTGATTCTATAAGGGTTAAGGGGAAGGGAGAGTTAAACTCTGAAAATGTTTTTTAAACTGTGCTTCCTCAAAACTACATGGGCTTCTCAGAGCTTTCATGGTACCTCAAAGGGATCAGGGTGGCAAATGTACTCCAGGCCAGCAGCATTCTTAAAGGGTATCTTTATCCCCCTCAAATCTCCATCAGTCTTCCACTATATCACCCCAAGTAGACATTTAATCTTAGTAAAAAGTGAAGTGCTTGCTATGCAAATAGATTCAAGACAGGGCCCTTAGTATTAACTGGAAACTATAAGCATTTGAAGTTTTTGATTCATAGGGCTATCAATAGCTTTCCTTCTAGAATGCTACCTGGGAGTTCTTATCACTACTTCTTTATGTGGTGAATAATGTCAGCAACTCTTTTGCAAGAGTGAAGCATAAAATTTTGGTACAATTTCCTCTTCATTCTATGAAGATAGATATTTCCCTTCAATTTAGGTGAACTCAATTTTCCACTTGAAAATCAGAGCTCATTTATTTCATGTTAATAAGTAAGAAAAGTAAAGCTCAGATGACGCAGAAGGGTAAGAGCATCAGAAGTTCCTATTTCTTGTTTTTGCTTGTAAAGTAACAATCTTAGAAGAATGTGTCACATGGCTTTAAAGCAAGATAGAATCCTTTTTCTGATTTACACAGTATGTAAAGAAAACGATAATCCAAGAAATTTCATACATAACATACAAAATTTAAGGACCTTTGTTAAATAATGCAAAATGACCTTTAAAATTTTTTTAATTTTGTTAAAAATACATGACATAAAATTTATCATCTTAACCATCTCTAAGTGTCCGGTTTGGTAGTATTAAGTATATTCACATTGTTGTGCAACCAGTCTCCAGAATTTTTTCATCTTGTAAAGTTGAAATGATTTTTAACTTGTAGCTAGAATAAATAAACTACAGAAATTAAAATATTTCAAAGAAATAACGATATTTTGAGGAAAACTAATGAGAACAACAACAAAAATCCATAGCTTTAGATTGAGACACAAAACCTTGCCCTACCAACTACTTATGTGGGAGAAAGGTTATTACCTGGCACTGATTCAGATACTTACAGATTTTAAAGATTATACACATAAAAATTTATTTCCTGCCATTTATTATCCTCCTAGAGATACCACCAAATCGGTTTCATGTTAAGAAAAAGTTCTTCAAATGGAAGTTTTGGGTATTAAATAAATAAATAAATTTATAAACACACACACACACACACACACACACACAAATGTATACATACACACAATACTATACATATATGTATATACCCCTATTGTTGAAGACCAGAAAAGAATTTACCTGATGATTTCTTCGTGATACAGAGAACTAACAACTGGCCCACCAAAACCAATATTTGCTTCTTTTCCTTTCTTCTCTGGTGACTGTGGTTGGGGGGGGAATTGGTGGAAAAAAGACACATGGATTAAAGCAGTGTGCATTTAAACCGGTTGCAAAATACTACTCTGTTAAGGAACACTAATATTTGATGATCCACCATTTCTCTAAGGCCCTAGTGACAATTTTAGGATGGCATGAGAAAGGCAGGAGGACTCTCAGGTCATCACAGCAGCAGAATGAATACCCTCTAGCAAGCTAAGGTTATTCCACTACTGCCTTCTGGAGCCACTTAAGAGCCATTCCCCTAGCTGATTATGTTAGCTATGTTCATTGTGGAAAACAGAGACATTCAGTGTGGAAAAATGAAAATAAAATATGAAATATAAATACCAGACCTGAATGTGATCAGGAAAATCATATCTAGGTTAACAAAATTAAAGTTCCCAAATAAGAAACTAAATTGTAATAAAACTTAAAATTTAACCATAAAAAAATAAAGAAAATATTTTTAGGTGGCAAGAAGGAAGGATGAGAAGGTAGAAGGGAGGAAAGAGGTTGAGATCTAAAATAAAAGAAAAAAGCAAACTCATGGAAACGCTTTCCAAAATCAAGTATTCAGTAGGCTCTGTCCCTCTATGTTCTTAAAAAGCACAAGGTTAAGATTAAATTTAAAAATAAGATTCTTCCAAAACATGTACGTAGAAGCAGTGAACCTGGATATTACTGTTGTCTGGAAGATCAAATTGCAACCTGTGCAAAAGCCCACATCTCTTGCAATATTGACAGTTTTTAGATCAGGACACCCTACAAAAATAAAAACTCTGATTCTGAACATAAATAGTATCTTAGAGTCAAAATTACTTTTATTATTTAATTTGACTGCAAAAATAATTAGTTTCACTTCAGAAAAATATAGACAGTTCCCTTATACGTGTTCTTTTTTCTTACTTTAAAGAAGGGGTTTTGCTTTATTGTTGCTATTTTTTTTGTTTCTTTCTTTTGGTCTGTGAACCACTGGGCTGAGGAAAAGATCCTGTAGGCAGCATATTCTGTTAGTTCGTAACACCATTAGAGGAACTAAAGTTTCAAGAAATGGTGCAGATTTTTGAGGTGAAGAAGTCGGTTATCAATTTATGACAGAAACAAAGGTATAATGTCATAAACAACAACTACCATCATGATTAAATAATAAAGTATATAAAGTACAATAGCCTGATGTTGGCAAAAATGAAGCACAGGGGCTTCCCTGGTGGCGCAGTGGTTGGGAGTCCGCCTGCCGATGCAGGGGATGCGGGTTCATGCCCCGGTCTGGGAAGATCCCACATGCCGCGGAGCGGCTGGGCCCGTGAGCCATGGCCGCTGGGCCTGCGCGTCCGGAGCCTGTGCTCCGCAATGGGAGAGGCCACAACAGTGAGAGGCCCGCGTACCACAAAAAAAAAAAACAAAAAACAAACAAACAAACAAAAAAAAGAAGCACAAAGTAAATGCAAGTTCCCTCTCTCCTCTGAGGACCAGTCTTAGAGCATAAATGCTGCAAAGAATTTTCAGGACAGAGAATGTCTTCCCTTATACTAAAAAAGCACAGTCCAAAGGGAGAACTTACTTTATTTAATCCAATTACATTCTAAATACATACTCCATTAGTAGGATAAAGCTGAAACATACTTGCTGCCCAAGAGATGCTTGCTAAATGAATAACAAAATTGGAAATGAGAAAACTGGATACCAAAGGAAACAGAGAGAGAGAATCAAGTATAGAGTGTCAAGCACAGTTTCCTGAAAGAGAACTGGCTCCAAGAAGATAACACAGCAGAAAATCTAGGTGACCTTAGGTTTGCAATCACTTTTTAGAGACAACACCAAAACCATGATCCATGAAAGAAAAAAACTGATGTTAGTGTTTATTAAAATTAAAAATGTCTGCTCAGTGAAAGACACCATTAAGAGAATGAAATGACAAACCACAAACTGGGAAAAAAACCTTTGCAAACACAAATCTATTAAAGGACTGGTATTCAAAATATATTTTAAAAGACTCTTAAAACTCAACAACAAGAAAACAAATAGAAAATTACAGGCCAATATTGATGGTGAACATAGATGTAAAACTCCTCAAGAAAATATTAGCAAACCAAATTCAACAAAACATTAAAAGGATTAAACATCATGATCAAGTAGGATTTATCCTAGGAATGCAAAGATGGCTCAACACCCACAAATCAATGTGATACATCACATTAACAAAATTAAGGATAAGATCATATGATCATCTCAATGGATGCAGAAAAAGCATTTGATAAAATTCATGATAAAAACTGTGAACAAAGCGGGTACACAGGGAATGTACCTCAACATAATAAAGGCCATATATGACAAGCCCACAACTAACATCATACTCAACAGTAAAAAGTTGAAAGCTTTACCTCTAAGATCAGGAACAAGACAAGGATGCCCATTCTTACCACTTTTATTCAACAATGTATTCGAAGTCCTAGCCACAGCAATTAGGCGAGAAAAATAAATAAAGGCACCCAAATTAGAAAGGAAGAAGTAAAATTATCTCCTTTCATAGACAACATGATCGTATACACAGACAACCCTAAAGACATACTCCCCCCCGCCACCAATCAATGTGTTAGAGGTAACAAATGATTCCAGAAAAGTTACAGGATACAAAATTAACATACCAAAATCATGTCATGTCTGAGGGAGACAGAAGATAAAAAAGTTTTCTAATATTAAAAAGTGATGAATGCTATAGAAAAAAAATTAGTGTAGGGAAGAGGGTTGGAATTTTAAATAAGATGGTCTGGGAGGGCCTCACTGAGAAGGTCATTTGAATAAAGACATAAAGGAAGTCAACAAGTGAGTCCTGCACATATCTGGGGGAAATTGTCCCATGAATAGGAAACAGCCATTGCAAAGGCCCAGTGGTGAGGGTATGCTTAGAATGTTAGAGAACTGAGGTGTTCATGTCTTTTGCCAGAAAGCAATTAGTGTATTTTAGGGGGCAAGACTAGAAGCAAAAACACACGGTTGTTCACAAGACAGTCACAGTTTCTATCAGTGTCATTCACTGAAACCCTTAATGTGAAGTAAGCAATTCAGAATAGATACCTGTGGTTTGCTTGGTAATTATTTGCTGTGAAAATACATACTACTAATTAGGAGTTACATGGTATTGGAAAGGGATGAGTATATTTCTTTCACTTAGTTAACAGCCTTTAGTTTTTAGAGTAGTCTTTTTTTTTTTGTGGTACGCGGGCCTCTCACTGTTGTGGCCTCTCCCGTTGCAGAGCACAGACTCCGGACGCGCAGGCTCAGTGGCCATGGCTCACAGGCCCAGCCGCTCCGCGGCATGTGGGATCTTCCCAGACCGGGGCACGAACCCGTATCCCCTGCATCAGCAGGCGGACTCTCAACCACTGCGCCACCAGGGAAGCCCTATAGTAGTTTTAAATTTAAAGAAAAATGAGCAGAAGGTACAGAGTGTTCTCATATACCCCTCTCCCCAATTTTCCCCTATTTTAACATCTTGCATTAGTGTGGTACATTTGTTACAATAGATGGGCCAATATTAACACACCGTTATTAGTTAAAAGTCACAGTTTACATTAGGGTTCATCTTTTGTGTTGCATATGGGGTTTTTTTTGTTGTTTTTTTTTGTTTTTTTTTTTTAATTTTTTTTTTTTTTTGCTGTACGCGGGCCTCTCACTGCTGTGGCCTCTCCCGTTGCGGAGCACAGGCTCCGGACACACAGGCTCCGTGGCCATGGCTCGTGGGCCCAGCCGCTCCGCGGCATGTAGGATCTTCCGGGATCGGGGCACGAACCCGTGTCCCCTGCATCGGCAGGCGGACTCTCAACCACTGCGCCACCAGGGAAGCCCCTGCATATGGGTTTTGACAAGTGTATAATGATATGTGTCCACATTACAATATCATTCAGAATAGATTCACTGCCCTAAAATTCCTATGCTCCAGTTATTCATCCCTCTCTCCCTCTGAAGCCCTGGCAACTACTGATGTTTTTACTGTCCTCAGTTTTACCTTTTCCAGAACATCATACAGTTGGAATCATACAGTATGTAATCTTTCTTTCACTTAGCAAATCATTTTAAGTTCCTTCATGTCTTTTCATGGTTTGATAGACCATTTCTTTAAAAAAAAAAAAAAAAAAAACTCTTAGCTGTTGGGGAAAAAAACCCATAAAACTTACCGTCTTAACCATTTTTACGTGTAAAGTTCAGTAGTGTTAACTATATTCTACCTCCCCTGTATCAAAACAAAAGATTTTTCTCCAATATTCACCATAAGAATGTGGTGGGCCCTGGGGGTCAAAACCCATGAAAGCAGGGGGCCTTCCTAAGGCTGAGCCCCTGGAAGCTTTTAGCTCTTGAGCTAGTCCACACTCAGCCTGCAGCAATTTATCAATTACCATTTAAGTGTTCCTACCAGTTCACGGTTCAAACAGCTTTGTTCCCAATAAGCAGATCTCGAGTGTGATTCTATGTATTCACCTGTCACCATTTGGGGAGTGGCAGTTTGCCCTATGACCTCAAATCTCAGATTAATCTAAGAATAGTCCATGATTTTCAGTTTGGTCAGATTTTTGCTGTTGTTGAAGACAGGAGAGATGATTTCCAAGTTCTTTACATGTCAGAGCTGAAACTGGAAGTTCAATTGTCTTTTGAAGACATTTTAAAATAAAGAAAAAAAGGCTTCTATTTACCCACATATTTGTCACTTCCAGTTGTCTTCGTTCCTTTAAGCAGGTCTAAATTTCCATCTTATACACTTTTCCTTTTGCCTGAAGAAGTTCCTTTAACATTTATTGTAGTGCATGTCAGTCAGCAATGAATTATCTCTGCTTTTGTTTGTCTGAAAAATCTTTATTTTACCCTTACTTTTTTTTTGTATTGACATGAGATTCACATAATATAAAATAAGTCATCTAAAAATATACAATTAGCACAGGGAACTCTACTCTGTGCTCTTTGGTGACCTAAATGGGAAGGAAATGCAAAAAAAGAGGAGATGTATGTATACATATGGCTGATTCACTTTGTTGTACAGCAGAAAGTGACACTGCAGTGTAAATCAACTCTACTCCAATGAAAAAAAATTTAAAAAATAAAAACTAGACAAAATAAACAGTTTCCCCCTTTTAAAAAACAAAATATATATATACAATTGAGTGGCATTTAGTACACTGACAATGTTGTACAACCACCAGCTCTATTTAGTTTCAAAACATTTCCATCATCCCAAAACAAATCCTTGAGCCCATTAAGCAATCACTCTCATTCCTCTTCCTCCTAACCCTAGAAACCATCAATCAGCTTTCTGTCTCTATGGATTCACCCATTCTGGATACTTCATATAAATGGAATCACACAATATGTGATCATATGTGAGCATGTATCAGTACTTCATTCCTTCCTATGGTTGAGTAATACTCTAACATATATATATATATATATATATATATATATATACTCTATATTATATATCCATTTATCAGTTGATGGACACTTGGATTGTTTGTACCTTTTGACTATTATTGTGCTATGAACATTTGTGTACAGCTATTTGAGTACCTGTTTTTAATTCTTTTGGGTATATATACCTAGGAGCAGAATTGCAGGGTCATATGGTAATTCTATGTGTAACTTTTGGAAGAACCACCAAACTATTTTCCACAGCACCTGCACCATTTTACATTCCCACCAACAATGTAAGATGGTTCCAATTTCTCCACATCCTTGCCAACGCTTGTTATTATCTGTCTTTTTTATTATAGTCATCTTAGTGTGTGTGAAGTAATACCTCCCTGTGGTTTTGATTTGCATTTCCCTAATAACTAATATTTCATGTGATTGTGGGTCATTCTCTTTGGAGAAATGTCTATATTCAACCCATTTATTAGTTATCTTTTATGAGTTATTCATATATTCTGGATACTAGATCTTTATCAGATATGATTTGCAAATATTTCCTCCCTTTCTGTAGAATGTCTTTTTACTTTTTTGGATAGTATTTTTTGGATAGCAGAAAAATTTTAATATTGATGCAGTCCTGTTTATCATCTTTTCTTTGGTTGCCTGTGTTTCTGCTGTCATATCTAAGAATCCATGGCCAAATCAAAAATCACTGAGCTAAGTACCTATTTACTTCAGTCAATATAGTTCTAATTCATATTTTTTTAGGTCGTTTATCCCTTTTGAGTGAATTTTTGTATATAGTGTGATATAAGAATGCACCTTCATTCTTTTGTATGTGGATATCCAGTTGTCCCAGCATCATCTGTTTAAGAGATTCTTCTTCTCCACTGAATGGTCTTGGCATCTTCATCAAAAATCAATTGACCATAAATGTGAGCATTTATTTCTGGACTTAATTCTATTCCACTGGTCCATGTGTCTATCTTTATGCTGGTACAACACTGTTTTAATTACTGTTATTTTGTAGTAAGTTTTGAAATTGCAGGTGTGAATTCTCCAATTTTGTTCTTTTTCAATATTGTTTTGATTATTTAGGCCCCTTTATAATTCCATATATATCTGAGGATCAGCTTTTCCATTTCTGCAAAAATGGCAGTTGGAATTTTGATAGACTGCATTGAATCTGTAGGTCACTTTAGGTAGTACTGCCATCTTAACAATATAAAATATTTCAATCTATGAACATGGGATGTCTTTCCATTTATCTAGGTCTTCTTTGTCTCAGCAACGGTTTATGGTTTTCAGTGTAAAATCTTTCACCTCCTTTTAAAACTATTCCTGGGTATTTTATTATGTTGTATGCTACTGTAAATGGAATAGTTTCCTTAGTTTCCATTTTGGGGTGTTCACTGCTGGCGTATATTAACGCAACCAATTTTTCCATGTTGATATCGTATCTTGCAACTTTGCTGAATGTTTATTAACTCTAGTCGTTTTTGGTGGTTTTTTTGGATTTTCTGTATTTAGGATGATGTTATCTGTGAACAGAGACAGTTTTACTTCTTTCTTTCCAATTTGGATGCTGTTTATTTTCTTTTTCTCGTCTAATTGCTCTGGCTAGAATTTATAGTACATGGTAAAAGAAAGCATCCTGTCTTATTCCTGATCTTAAGGGGAAAGCTTTCCATTTTTCATCCTTGAGTATAATGTCACCTGTGAACTTTTCATAAACAACCATTTTCATGGTAAGCAAATCACCTTCATTCCTGAAAGCTATTTTAACTGGTATAGATTATAAGTTGATAGTTTTTTCCTTTTGATGCTGCCCTATTGATCTGACTATTGAAGTCTGCTGCAGTTCTTACATTTGTTCCTCTGTATCATTTTTTTTTGTTTTGGTATGCATGCTTTTAAGAGTTTCTCTTTTTCACTGATTTTCAACAATTTGATTATGATGTGTCACGGTATCATTTTATTTACGTTTCTTCTGCTTGACATTCATTGAGTTTCTTATTCCATTGGTGTATGGCAGTGATTCTCAAGTAGGGGAGTTTTTCTTTTTTTTCTTTTTTTTGCCCCTATCCTCCATTTGGTTGTCACAAGTGGTTGGTCTTATTGGCACCTAGTGAGTAAAGATCAGGGTTACTACTAAACATCCTACAATGCACAGGACAGCCTTCCACAGCAAAGAATTACCCAGCCCCAAATGTCAATAATGCAAAGGCTGAAAAACTCTGGTTTATGGTTTCATCAAATGTTTAAAATTTTCAGCCATTATTTATTAAATTTCTTCTGTCTTCTCTCTCACTTTTTCTCTTCTTTAAGGGATTCCGATTATATGTATATTTGTTCAGTCTTTTTATGCTCTGTGCTTCATTTCTGTTTCACCTGCTATATCTTCAAGTTCACTGATCTTTTCTTATGCAATGTCTAATCTGCTGTTAATTCTTTCCAGTGTATTTTTCATTTCAAATGTTAACTCTCATCTCCACAAGTTCCATTTGGGTCTTTCTGTATCTTCTGTATCTCTCTCCATTGTGTTCATGTTTTCCTCTATTTTCTTGAATATACAGAATATATTTATAATAGCTGTTTTTCATCTTTATCATTTCTGTATCTGCTTTCACTGACAGGTTTTTCTCCTGGTTATGGATATTTTCCTGCTACTTTTGCATGCTTGAAAGACTTTTACCATAAGCCAGTTATTATAAATTTTACACTCTTGTTTTTGTTGTGTTCTTTTAAATTATGTTAGACTTTGTTTGGGCATTAATTCAGTTACATGGAATCAATCTGATCCTTTCAAGGCTCATTTTTAAGCTTTGTTAAGGCAGGGGCAGAGCAGCCTTTAATCTAGAGCTTAATTTAGCCCCAGTACTGAAGTGAAATCCTTCAGAGGCCTCCACCATATGCCCCATACACTACATTTTCTTTCCACTCTGACCAGTAGGAAATGAAAGAGTCTCAGTCCTATGTCAACTCCACGAATTGTATGGCTTGCTGCTTTCTTGTATTTCATTCTCCAGCCTGTTAGTTTCCTCTCACACATACATAGATTAGTATTCAGCCAGAGAGACCCTTCTATAGATCTCTGGAACTCTCCCTCTGTATGCAAAAGCATCCTCTCTAGTATGCAGCCCTGTATATTCAGTCTGGCTCAAATTGGCAAGGTGACCAAGCTCTTTTGGATCCCCCCTCCCTGCGCTGAAATTGCTTCCAGATAATAAGCTGAGGAAACTGTAGGATTTACTTTGTTTCTCTTCTCTCATAGTTTCATACGACTTTCAGTGCATTGTCTGAAAAATCATTATTTCAACTACTGTGTCTTGTTTTCTTCCTGTTTAAAATAAAAGGGTAAATCTTGTCCCTATTATACCACCATGCCCAAGAGCAGAAGTTCCAAAAACATTAATTTAAAAACCAGCATAATATTCCATGAAGTAATGTACCATAATTTACTTAAACATTATCTGACAACTGTCTATTTAGGTATTTTCATTTTTTCATTCATAAACAAAGATATGATGAATACCTTTGTACATAAAGCATAATACAGTTTTAATTAAAATCGTCAGGGAAAAAACTGACTCTATAATTTGATTATAGTGCATTCTAAGTATATTTCTTCCTAGGATTAATTCCTCTTTCTGCAGCAACTGCACAGGCATATTAGAATGGTGACAATTTTGGGAAGGTGGGGTGGGAGATTATATCAGAGGCAAAAAAATTTTTTTAAATAATCTGCCATTATCAGATTGAATTCAGAGTAAAGGTGCCAAAGATGCATTAGTTTTGTTCTCCATCCACTTCATCTATAAGAAGGGCCAAACTTTGGCTACTTTTACTGTCTTGATTTCCACTCCAATGAAATGCTTCTCATAGAGGTTTAAGAACTTTATTCCATTTCTCTCTACTCAAAATCCATTAAGTTATTTTTATGTTGCATCAGCAGTTAAAGAAAGAGACTCCAATTTGGCAGCCAATAGGATAACACTTGCCAGTTCTTATATTGCCTGAGACTGTATTATTTGAGACACTGAAATGCTCCTTCACTCAAGGGGGAAAGGTAAGTTGTTGGCTGAATCTTTATCACTTGATTCAGATTCTACCTTAGTCAGTTGCTGGGTTGGGTCAAGATGTAAAACCTTGTGAAACGTTCTATCTGAAAAATAACTGTTCCAAAGATTATTATCAGGCTAATATGGGCAAGGAAGGAGTTTCTTGCTTCCATGTGCTACCTTTCTTGGCTTCTGCTTTATTGGTTTGTTTGCTTAATTTGTTTATAGGTCTAGCTATAGGAATTTGGGTAAATTAATCTCTCTGCCTCTGTTTCCTCATTTATAAAAATAAAAGTAATAGTACCTATCTCATATGGGTGTTTCCAAGATATAAAATATATATGTAAAACCAACAGTGCCCAGCACAAAGTAGACACTATGTAAGTGTTAACTGATATATAATTATTATTATTAGTCACAATATGGCCATTTCTCCAAAATGAAAATGTCTCAGCAACACAGATGCAAGATATTTGATGTGGTGACCAACAATACAGAACCACAAGTCTTTATCTAATAGTTTTAAACTTCTGATTCTCCTGGTAAAACAACAGATCCCCAAACCAACCAACGAACGACACTGTCATTCGGGGGGGGGGGGGGCGGGGGGGAAGGAAACTAGGACTTCAGGAGCGTCTTCCATGTGCTTTGCACTTTATATATATTATCCAATTCCAACTTCAAAACAATTCTATAAAATTGGCATTTTTACTGTATCTCATGCAACCTAAGACATCACCAATTATAAAAAGTACCACTATTTTCTATAATGCTAAGAAAGACAACACAGCAAATTAAATATAGTACTCCATCAATTTTAAAACACATCTATAATTTTTAAAATGTTAGAAACTGAATAAATGTTTGCCTTATATTTGATAAAATATATCTCCATTTTACAGATGAGAAAACTGAAGATAAAGAGAGGTGAAATACCCAATGCCTCATAGTAAGTGCAGAATTGAGTCCCAAACCAAGATCTTCTGGTATCCAAAGACTACTCTTTCTATTAAACTACACCACCTCTCCAAGCTATTTTAGAAACCATTATCAAATAATTACAAATATTCTGATTTAAAATCTTGTTCTGTCTCAAGTGTACATTTAAAAGATTTTTAGGGGCTTCCCTGGTGGCGCAGTGGTTGAGAGTCTGCCTGCCGATGCAGGGGACATGGGTTCGTGCCCCGGTCCGGGAAGATTCCACATGCCGCAGAGCGGCTGGGCCCGTAAGCCATGGCCGCTGAGCCTGTGCTTACGGAGCCTGTGCTCTGCAACAGGAGAGGCCACAACAGTGAGAGGCCCTCGTACAGCAAAAAAAAAAAAAAAAAAAAAAGGAACACCAGTTTAGCATTATATTTCCTGAACTGTGGCCAATGTGGTGCCAATGCATAAAGGAAATGTATTCATAATTAATTGTTCAGAAATACAATTACAATCAATGAATCTTCAAATCTTTTTTGTTATTCTTCTCTTATTACTGTCAGACTTAATCAGGTCAGTCTTCTAAAAAATAAAAAAGGCAATGTAGTTTTATAGTTAAAAATTTTCAAAGTAGATATAAGCAAAACCTTCAAAAAGTTTCAGAAACTCTCTTTGCATTTTCTAACTCTATACCAAGGCATGGCACGACTGCCCCCAGGGAAAGAAACCTGGGCAGACAGTAATTGTATTTGACAGCAGCAATTACATGCAAGGTTGGAGATTAGAAGACCATTAATGTGTGTGCAATAATTGCTCTGGTATTTTCTGTTACTACTGAGGGTCAGCCTGAAGAGACATGGTAAACTTTACCTTGGATGCATCTGATCCAGAAATTCTGCCATAAGAAAGCAGGTGAAGAGTGAGCACAGTGGTTATAATCACAGCAGGCATGCACAGCATTCTTTTCATAAGAATGATACAGGAACAACTAATATGTAATTCTAAAAGATATTTCTATATCTTTTATACCTATACCTTTCAACTAACTATGAAGAATATCAGAAAGACTCACACAATGACTATGACTAAATGTTGATATTTAGCAAGAGTCCAAATAAATTATCTTTCATAACATCACACTATAACAAAAGCTTTCCATATTTGGAAACTATATCAAACAGAGAGCCTTGAAAACCTGGAAACTCTGGAAACATCAGAAAAACAGCAGAAACAGCACACTTAACCTAAAAACAATAATAGGAAGCTGGTAGACTAAACACATATCCTTGGTTCCCTCACCCTCCATATAACGTACTGAAGCAACTCAACTAAAACAAGTCTGGAAGAAATTATGGTATACCTAAAAGGAGAGGGTGTGGGACAAGAGATCCATAGGCCCAAAGGTTAGAACAGAAATTTACCATGGCAGTAAAACTAAACTTCAGGGGCCCAACCACCTGATAAAGATAAAAGAAAGATTCCCTTAGCAAGTAGAGAGGGATCACACCCACCACATGCTATATGGTCCTATACATGGTGAATCCTGTTTACTTTGGCAGTCCTAACCCAGCCTGGTAGACTAAATCTCTTCGTTTGAGAGGGACCTACCATTTCTCAGCATTCTCCTAAGAAAAGAAAGGTCTCTTTTACATCATCTCACCTTGGCTCAGTAGAGAAATCAGAGCTCATAGGTCTATTAGACTAGAAAAAAAAATTACGTCTGCTTTGTTTGTTATTGCTCAAAAGACCTCGACGATCAGATCAGTGCTAAGGAAACCTAAAATCAGTAGTCAGAGAAAAATTATAATCATTTAAGGGGGGGTAGAAGCTAAGATGAATCAGAATGAGTGGCTTCATTTGAGGTAGGCAAAATTAATCGAAGGAACAGAAGAGAGCTTTCATACAATAAAATACAAGGACACAGACATACGTGAACACTAAAGGTATTATTCCATAAAAGTCTACTGTATTACAAATATTAACTTTTTATCAATGTTGATAATGTACATGATAGTTTAATATATCTCTCCCATAGCATGGCTCAAAATAGCCCTTCAATGAATAACCGTGATTCCGCAACTGAAACGTTTTCAAAAAGACAATGAAAAAAGACACCTAACTGTTAGAACCACCCTCAAAAAGCACACATGCCATACTATGAGGCATAATTTATGTTAATAAATATCCCCAACTTTTTTCAGTTCAACTCTATTCAACACTGTAAGTACTTTTAAGCACTTACTCTCTTATCACTGAAAGGTATACTAATTGAGGTAACTGCTGTCAAGACACTGAGTATTACCAAGGATTTAGGCTATGCTGCCACATAAAACAAGGTAAGAAACAATATAAATCAAATAAGATCAAATATTAAAATGTACACTATAAACAATAAGTGTGATAAATTTATAGAAAGGGGGAAGTTAGTACGGACTGGACTTCATGGAGTAAACAGGAATTGATCAGAGATTAAAAAAAACCAAAAAACACAGAGGTAGAAACGGTTAAAAAAAAAAGCATGTCAGGAAAGAGCATGAGGAGAGAAAGGCATAATAACTTCACTGTATTTGAGGGACGATGAGGAAGCATGTCAGATGGAAGTCAAGTTTACAGTGGGTAAAGTTAGAGATAAATCTGGAGAAGCTGGGGACAGAGATACAAATTATAGAGGACTTGAAAGTAAGAATTAAAATCTTAGATTTGAGCTAAGAGTTCCTAAGGATTTTGGTATAAAACTAATTTTTGTCATTTTCCTGTTAACCTTCATCATAAAGAGAAACATATGTTCCAGTATAAAACTGTTCTCCGTATGTAATACAATCACACTTAGAAGGTACCAAATTTTAAAACACATAGCTTCAAACATTCTAGTAAAAGTAATTATAGTTTGCAGGATCTCCATAGTATAACCACTAAAAATAATTCATATTATAAAACTAAAAAATTATTCATAACATTAAGACACTGAGAGTGAAAGCTCATCAGGCAATCTAGTAGTATAACAGAGAGTTTAAGATATTATAGTTATTTAAGAGACATTTCTAATATTTTAGTAATTTGGCTCCAGTTCACCTTAATATTTCTAATTTTGAAACTACTGTCAATAATCTTAACTTTTTTTGCACTTTCTCCATAACTATAATTTACTGTTCTATTTCCTAACATTTCCCCCAATTTTATCTGTACAGTTTGTTAAGGGTATCCTTGGATGTGGGGAAATCATTCATAAAGCCAGAGATTGAAATGTTCAATCCTAGTTTTGCTAAGGAGATCCAGGTCAAATTAGGTAGAACTGACAAACAGCTAACGAAATCTGATGATGATAGGCAAATGAGAAAACTAGTCCTTGGTGACTATTCTATTCTCTATATAAAGGTCTGTTTACTAGGGACTAGGGATCTCACTAATAGCTGTCAGTTCATGTTAAAAAGTGTTCTCACACATTCATTTCAGTTTAACTGTAACGCACACAGTAAGAGGACTTTGGCACTCCATCTGGTAATATATGTGCAGTGCTAAGATCCTCAAGTTCCAAGGGGAAGAGGAAAAAACTTAAGTCAATTTTTAACTTAATTCATAAATTCCTCTTATTCAGAATTCTATTAAGTGAGGAATGCTTGTACAGGAAAGGACTGTTACGTATCTAGTTGTATTTATACGACATACATTTTACAAAAGGAAAAATCAAACACACATGATCTCAAGAAAATATTTAAATCTGGTAAACCACATGTGTTTACTCAAGATGCTATTCTGGGGGTAAAGGTTTAATTTAGTAAGCTTTGACTCAAAATGTAAAATGAAGCCATTAGCGTGTTATTTATTCTAATTATATTCAATTTTAAAGCAACAAACCAACAACATAAAATTGAAATGTAAATATAGTATATTCAAGAGAGATTTCCTGGGACTATTTATGACCATATTTCTATAAAAATATTTACTACACATGTGATTTGAAAGCAGTTTCTCTGCAGTGTGGTTGTAATCTCTACAACAATTAACAAATTTGGAGTCATTTATTTTCGAAGTACCCATATTTTGTGATTTAAAAGAAACTTTCATAGATGTAGTTAAACATAAATGATAAGCATTATAGTCTAAGACAGTGATTTTTAAACTACGTTGGCCAAAACATCACAATTCCAAAAGGAAACTCTTAAGGTTATTTTCTAAGTTATCCTTAACGTGCAGCCTTAATCTGGGTCTGTTTTACCACTTCCAAAACTGTCAGAAGGAAGAACACTTCCAGGCTATATCAAATAACATCTAGGAGTTTTATAATCCTTAAAAAAATAAAAACACACTAATCTGAAAGAATTTTATCCATCGTAGTCAATACTCAACACATGAGATAAAACTGGTAACCTAAACTGCCAGCCTCTCCAGAATATCTTCACCTAATTGGGCATTTGTCCCCTTTCCCTGAATTTGCTGAGAACTGTTCCCTTACAGACTAGAGTGATAGCTGTTCCTTCTGACATCCCATCCTGGCTAATATGAGTTCTGACAGAATCTAGAAAATAAGGCCTATCTCACAACAGAATTGAAGGAGCAGACTGTATTGGACACCAAAGGTTTATGAAAGAGAATCCTTCAGAAATTGGTAAAACAGACGTAACACAATTGAAATTAAAAGTTTAAAAAAGAAAACATCATTGACAGACTGTTTCTATTTTTATATCTTGATAAGTATGAGTATACTAAAATTATTGGAGAAAATGAACATTTAAAATACTTTATGATTATTTAAGAATGCATTTTAATGTATACTGTTATTGTGAGAGTGTATATTAGAATGTTATTAACATATCACATTCAGAATTTGAAAAAAAATTTAAGTTTTCTTTAAGAATATTAGACCTACATATCACTGTGTAATTTTCCTATAGCAATCTAAAGCAATGAAAATTGAAAATTTAAGCACCAAAGATACATTTATACTACTCTAATGTACCTCTTTATATCCTTTCAAATTGAGTCATAAAATCTAGTTCTTCCACATATGCATTTTTCTAGATCACTATCTAAACATTTTACTTAATCAGGTTCAATTATTACATTAATAATTCTCAAGCAGTAATATAAGGTCTACCAAGTAGTGAGCATTTAAATATCTTTAATATATGAATGAATTATAAAATTTAAAAACAAAATAGTTTTTTTCTTTTAAAGAATAGTAAAAGGTAGTCTCTCCTTGCTACAGAAGGAATTTCACAATGTGGATAAAAAATGATCTAGCAGTGCTAATCTATCCATCCATATTTTCCTAACCAATGATCCATACACATTAAACTTCTCTCCATTTTCTAAATATGCCAAACTGTCTTATGCATCTACTCCTTCGTACCTGCTGCCTCTACCCAAAATGCTGTTCCATCCTCTTCTTCCTCTAATAAACCTACTCAAACTCTAAGACCCTGCTTAAAAATGACCTTCATGGCTTTCCAACTGTCAACAAGCTGATAGTCATTCCTGTGATTCCACAGCCCTTTGTTCATAATGCTATTAGTATTCTTCAAACTCCACCACAATGATCAGTTTAAATTTTTTTCTTTCACCTGATTTTGATCTCTCTGAGAAAAAAGATTATATCTTATTTACTTTTGTATCCCCAAATCTAGCACAAAGGCCAGGAAAGCTGACTGAATGATAAGTAAATGAATAAACAAAACAAGCATATTATTAAATCTTTCCTTGTAACTGAGTAGCTACAGCATAGTACTACAATGCAAATTACAAGAATTTAATATTTTGTACGCTACCCAAACACCTACTGAAATAGAGAATCTCATGATTGGGAAGAACATTAAAGAACATTTAGAAAGGAAATAAACTATTAACATAATGAATAAAAATAATAATAATAATGAAACAACGATCAATATAAAAGTTTAAACCAGGTCTTTGAAATTTAACCATTTTCAAACATTTTCAAAGGTGAGGGATCATCATACTTTGTACAATAACAAAAATATCAAGTAGATCAAACTAATTATTCTAAGGATCCTTTAACATAAACAGTATTTTAAATATTCTAAATCAAAATTTTTTTAAGTTCATAGACTTTTGGTGGTCTCTGGCAATGAATCAGGTCATCTGTAGGTGGTTTGGCAGTTTGGTTATAATGCTTATTTACTAAGAGCCTTATACTTTCCCAGCACTTGCTGGTTTCCTTGACTTGCTGGAGAAAGAAATTAATGATGTATTATTGGGTGTATTTAAATTTCAAATAAAAATACTTTGTTTTAATACTAAAACAATTATGATGAATCTTCATTAAGATTTACCTTTAATTAATAGTTTGCTTATGCAAAAAAGTTACAGACCATGGATGCCAAAATACTTTCCAATTGATCCAGAAAACTTGCTGTGTGTGATTTTTTCCTATTTTCTCATAGCTATAACCAAGATTATTTAGCTTTTACTATTGAAAAGTGAAAGATGAAACATCTATACAGAGATCACCAGTGATAACTCAGAACAACAATCAACATAAAAGAGGTAACAACCCTCAAATACCAAGAAACTTGCCATCAATTTTATAGGTATTCTTTACTCTCGATCCTATCTAACTACTTGTGGTCTTAAGATATTCATTTGTAATCTGGCTAAAGTAACTGGTAAACACTCCTTTGGGGCATATCATTTGTAATACTGATTTATTGGTCTGCCATCTCCCAGTATAGGTCTGACCCTGAGTTTATAATTAGGCTGCATATTGTGGAAACAGAATGATAGTTCACTATCTCGCTTTATGAAATGGTATGGACATATAAAATGGTATGGCTTAATTAAATGAACTGAGAACGTTGGTTTCATCTATATAGTTTTTTTTTTTGGCTGCGTTGGGTCTTCGTTGCTCCGTGCAGGCTTTCTCTAGTTGCAGCGAGTGGGGGCTACTCTTTGTTGCGGTGCAAGGGCTTCTCATTGCGGTGGCTTCTCTTGTTGTAGAGCACGGGCTCTAGGCTCATGGGCTTCAGTAGTTGTGGCTCGAGGGCTCTAGAGCGCAGACTCAGTAGTTGTGTCACACAGGCTCTGTTGCTCCATGGCATGTGGGATCTTCCTGGACCAGGGCTCAAACCCATGTCCCCTACACTGGCAGGCAGATTCTTTTTTTTTTTTTAACATCTTTATTGGAGTATAATTGCTTTACAATGGTGTGTTAGTTTCTGCTTTATAACAAAGTGAATCAGCTATACATATACATATATCCCCATATCTCCTCCCTCTTGCGTCTCCCTCCCATCCCTCTAGGTGGACACAAAGCACTGAGCTGATCTCCCTGTGCTCCCTGCTTCCCACTAGCTATCTATTTTACATTTGGTAGTGCATATATGTCCATGCCACTCTCTCACTTCATCCCAGCTTACCCCTGCCCCTCCCCATGTCCTCAAGTCCATTCTCTATGTCTGAGTCTTTATTCCTGTCCTGCACCTAGGTTCTTCAGAACCTTTTTTTTTTTTTAGATTCCATAGATATGTGTTATCATATGGTATTTGTTTTTCTCTTTCTGACTTATTTCACTCTGTATGACAGACTCTAGGTCCATCCACCTCACTACAAATAACTCAGTTCTGTTTCTTTTTATGGCTGAGTAATATTGTACTGCATGTATGTGCCACATCTTCTTTATCCATTCATCTGTCGATGGACACTTAGGTCGCTTGCATGTCCTGGCTACTGTAAACAGAGCTGGCAGGCAGATTCTTAACCACTGCATCACCAGGGAAGTCCTCATCTATATAGCTTTACAACTTTATTTTTAGCAACATCATAACATATGTCCAAAAGACTCAGTAGCTACGGTTCTATGAACAACCTAGGAAACAGACAGTATACTTCACTGTATAAATATTATTTCTCATTTATTCATTAATTCAACTTATAGTTACTGCCTCCTAACTGGGAGTACAATGGTGACTGAGACAGATATGTTCTCTTAACCTCCTGGAGCTAAAAGTTTATAGGAGGGAAGAGAAAAGTATTAAGTCACTTACAATGAAGTAGACAAATACCACATAAGGAAAAGTATAATCTACGTATTTTTAAAGTTATATTTCATTCTTTTCCCTCCAAATCCTATGGAATACTATTCTCCTATATTGTTTCCATCCTTTACCATGAAGCAACTCCAGCTCACAGATGGTAGTCAGATTTAACCAGAGAAAAATTCTAAAAATAACACCTAGTAAGGTGCTGCCATGTTCACAGTGGGTGCTCAATATTCCCTGAGAGAATTAAATATTTTTTTTCTTTTGTCCTTATTTTAAATTTTATCTTCAAGTATAGCTGATTTGCAATGTTGTGTTAGTTTCAGGCATACAGCAAAGTGATTCAGTTATACATATACATATGTCTATTGTTTTTCAGGTTCTTTTCCCATATAGATTATTAAAGAATATTGAGTAGAGTTCCTGTTGATTATCTATTTTATAGATAGTGTGTATATGTTAATCCCAACCTCCTAATTTATCCCTCCCCACCACCTTTCCCCTTTGGTAACCGTAAGTTGTTTTCTGAGTCTGTGAGTCTCTTTCTGTTTTGTAAATAAGTTCATTTGTATCATTTTTTTTTAGATTAAGTGATGTCATATGATATTTGTCTTTCTCTGTCTGACTTACTTCACCTAATATGATAATCTCTAGGTCCTTCCGTGTTGCTGCAAGATGGCATTATTTCATTCTTTTTTATGGCTGAATAGTATTCCATTGTATATATGTACCACATCTTCTTTATCCATTCATCTGTCGATGGACATTTAGGTTGCTTCCATGTCTTGGCTGTTGTAAAGAGTGCTGCAATGAACACTGGGGTGCATGTTTCTTTTTTTTTCTTCTTTTTTTTTTTTTTTTTTTTTTTTTGCGGTATGTGGGCCTCTCACTGCTGTGGCCTCTCCTGCTGTGGAGCACAGGCTCCAGACGCGCAGGCCCAGTGGCCATGGCTCACGGGCCCAGCCGCCCCACCGCATGTGGGATCCTCCTGGACCGGGGAACGAACCCGTGTCCCCCGCATTGGCAGGTGGACTCTCAACCACTGCGCCACCAGGGAAGCCCCATGTATCTTTCTGAATTATGGTTTTCTCCATATATATGCCCAGGAGTGAGATTACAGGATCACATGGTAGCTCTATTTTTAGTTTTTTAAGGAAACTCCATACTGCTCTCCATGGTGGCTGCACCAATTTACATTCCCACCAACAGTGTAGGAGGGTTCCTTTTTCTCCATACCCTCTCGAGCATTTTTTTTTTTTTTTTTTTTTTTTTTTGCGGTACGCGGGCCTCTCACTGTTGTGGCCTCTCCTGCTGTGGGGCACAGGCTCTGGACGCACAGGCTCAGCAGCCATGGCTCACGGGCCCAGCCGCTCCACGGCATGTGGGATCTTCCCGGACCGGGGCACAAACCCGTGTCCCCTGCATCGGCAGGCAGACTCTCAACCACTGCGCCACCAGGGAAGCCCTCTCCAGCATTTACTGTTTGTAGACTTTCTGATGATGGCCATTCTGACCAATGTGAGGTGATACCTTATTGCAGTTTTGGTTTGCATTTCTCTAGTAATTAGAGACACTGAGCATTTTTTCATGCGCTTTTTGGCTATCTGTATGTCTTCTTTGGAGAAATGTCTATTTAGATTTTCTGCCCATTTTTTGATTGGGTTGTCTGCTTTTTTGATATTGAGCTGTGTGAGCTGTTTGTGTATTTTGGAGATTAAACCCTTGTCAGTCACATCATTTGCAAATATTTTCTCCCATTCTATGGGTTGTATTTTTGTGTTGCTTATGTTTTCCTTTGCTGTGCAAAAGCCTTTAAGTTTAATTAGGTCCCATTTGTTAATAATAATTATTAACCATTAATGAAAAGCTGCAAGTGACTAAGAGAAAACACAAGACAGTATTATGTCTTCCTAGACAAACAATGCATTGCTTGATGAGTCTAAATCATCAATAAAAAACTGAAACTAAAAAACTTGGCTAGTGACCTCTAGGAATTCATTCTGAAGAAATAATTAGGTAAGTGTGTAAAAACATAAGTAGAAAAATGTTTATTGCGGCACTATCTGCAAGGGTAAAAAAAAAAAGACCTCAAAAAGAATAAAATACCTAGAAATAAACTTAACCAAGAACATAAAAGAACTATACTCTGAAAACTATAAAGCACTGATGAAGGAAATTGAAGATGATACAAAGAAATGGAAAGATATCCCATGTTCATGGACTGGAAGAATTAATACTGTTAAATGTCCATATTACCCAAAGCAATCTACAGATTTAATGCAATCCCTATCAAAGTACCCATGAAGTTTTTCACAGAACTAGAACAAATAATCCTAACATTTATATGGAACCATAAAAGACCCCGAATAGCCAAAGCAATCTTGAGGAAAAAGAATAAGCTGGAGCTATTGTGCTCCCTAACTTCAGAATATGCTACAAAGCTACAATAATCAAAACAGTATGGTACTGGCACAAAAACAGACACATAGATCAATAGAACAGAACAACAAGCCCAGAAATAAACCCATACACTTATGATCAATTAATCTATGACAAAGGAGTCAAGAATATACAATGAGGAAAAGACAGTCTCTACGATAAGTGTGTTGGGAAAATCGGACAGCTACATGTAAAACAATGAAATTAGAACATTTTCTCACACCATATAGAAAAATAAGCTCAAAATGGATTAAAGACCAAATGTAAGACCTGAAACCATAAAACTCCTAGAAGAGAACATAGAACACTCTTTGACATAAATCATAGGGATTTTTTTCTTTTTGGATGTGTTGCCTAAGGCAAAAGAAACAAAAGCAAAAATAAACACATGGGACCTAATTAAACTTAAAAGCTTTTGCACAGCAAAAGAAATCATCTACAAAATGAAAAGACAGCCTACTGGATGGAAAAAATATTTGAAAATGATATGACTGATAAGGGGTTAATATCCAATATATATAAACAACTCATACAACTCAATATCAACAAACAACCCAATTAAAAAATGGGCAGAAGACCCAAATAAACATTTTTCCAAAGAAGACATAAAGACAATCAAAGGGCAACGAAAAGATGCTCAATATTGCTAATCATCAGAGAAATGCAAATCAAAAACACAAGGAGATACCACTTCATACCTGTCAGAATGGCTATCATCAAAAAGTCTACAAATAATAAATGCTGGCGAGGATGTGGAGAAAAGAGAACCCTAATACACTGTTGCTGGGAATGTAAATTGGTATGGCCACTATGGAAAACAGTAGGGAGATTCCTCAAAAAAACTAAAAATAAAACTACCATATGATCCAGCAATTTCACTCCTGGGCATATATCGGAAGAAAATGAAAACACTAGTTCAAAAAGATACATGCACCCCAATGTTCACAGTAGCATTTTTACAACAGCCAAGATATGGAAGCAACCTAAGTATCCATCAACATATAAATGGTTAAAGGTGGTACATATATAATGGAATATTACTCAGCCATTAAAATAGAGAATGAAATTTTGCCATTTGCAACAACATGGATGGACCTGGAGGTTATTACGCTTAGTGAAATAAGTCAGACAGAGAAAGAAAAATACTGTATGTTATCACTTACATGTGGTATCTAAAAGATAAAACAAATGAATGAATATAACAAAACAGAAACAGTCTGACAAATATAGAGAACAAGCTAGTGGTTACCAGAGGGGAGAGGGTATGGGAGAGGGGCAAGATAGGGGTAGGGGATTAAGAGGTACAAACTACTATGTATAAAATAAATAAACTACAAGGATATACCTAAAGCGCAAAGAATACAGACAATATTTTATAATAATTTTAAATGAAGTATAATCTATAAAAATATTGAATTATGTTGTACACCTAAAACTAAAATAATATTGTAAATCAACTATACTTCAATTAAAAAATAGTAATAATAAAAAGAAAAGAAAGAAAGAAAACAGCTGAACATCAAAACATAGAATACTGGCTAAATTTAATGGGGTTTATCCATACAATAGCATACTATGCAGCCATTAGAAATTTATACACACACACACACACACACACACGGAAAGATAACTGTGATAACTGGCAAGTAAAGCAGATTTTAAAAAATAGTCTGAGTAGTGGGCTTCCCTGGTGGCGCAGTGGTTGAGAGTCCGCCTGCTGATGCAGGGGAAACGGGTTCGTGCCCCGGTCTGGGAAGATCCCACATGCCGCGGAGCGGCTGGGCCCGTGAGCCGTGGCCGCTGAGCCTGCGCTTCCGGAGCCTGCGCTTCCGGAGCCTGTGCTCCGCAACGGGGGAGGCCACAACAGTGAGAGGCCCGCGTACCACAAAAAAAAAAAAAAAAAAAAAAAAAAAAAAAAATAGTCTGAGTAGCATAATCCCATTTGGAGAAAAAAAAATTTTTTTAATTCTAACTGTAAGTGTAAGTGACTATACACAGAAAATTTTCAAAATAAACACCAAAATGTCAACAATGGTTATTTTTAAGACAATCCTTATTTTCATCTAAAAACTTGTCTGTGTTTTCTGAAAGTTTCTATAAAATTTTTTACATTTGGGGAAAAAAAAAATTTCCACTTTGATTTTTAAAAAAATCCATTCCCACCCAGCAAAGACAATAAAACTTGGCTATCTATGTCAAGTAGTATGCAAGCAGCTTTACAATCAGATCATATATAGGTTGTGATGACAAATACTATAGGACTGAATTAGAAGCAGTATGGTTAGAACCTCAGGCAGAGGTTAGAGCCTCAGGAGTCAGGCAGTATTAGTTTAATTTCCTAACCACCACTGTTAAACCTATATGACGTCAAAGGTTTTGCTTTTTGTGTTTTTTAAACGTTTTCTAGCCTTGGGTCCCTAATCTGTAAAACAGGAATAATAACAGCACCTACCTCACAGAGCTATTGTGAGCAGTAAATAATATCCATAAAGCACTTTGAATAATGCCCCAGCTTATACCAAACATATCTATATCTATATACATATACATACACACACACAATATATATATATATACATATATATGTATGTATATATTTAATAAACAAAGTTAAAAAGTTAGTTTCTTCATGATCCCCCAAGATTAATATTGGATGAACTAAGCACTCTGATATGCTTTCTATCTCCTAAGCATATTTATTCTCCATTTTTAATAATTATCCCATTATCTATGATTTAAGTAGCAAGTTTTTCCCATTGTTTCATTACATATTCAATGTAGAAAAATTCAATTTTATAAAAGTGTGTAAGGTGAAAGTAGAAACCCCTCTCTTTCCTAAGTTAACAACATTCCCAATTCTACATTATTCCTTTCAATACTGTACCTGTGCCTATACCTGCTTTGTTTGGTGGCTTAATTTCCCCAACTGGGATCAAACTAAACATACTGATCTGCACTCTGTCTCACACAGTATATCATGGAAAACTTTCCATATCATTCTTTTTATTGCTGGACAGTATTCCACTGTATAATATATCATTATTTAACCATTTCCCTACTGATGACCATTTAGATTGTTTCCAACTTCTCAGTAAAGCAAACAATGCTGCAATGTACATCCATATACACAGATCTTCCAGAACCTTCAAATACTTTTATAGAGTCTCAGAAGTGCAATTGTTAGCTTCTCAGCCTACATTTCCTAAAGAACAGAACCTGAGGCAAACCTTCCAAGTTAAGAAATTCTTGGGAGGTAAAATCCCAGCATATGAATAACGAGAGAGAAAGAGAGGTGACGCAGGTAAGGATGAAAAGCAAACAAAAGATGGTACTGTTACCAAGCTGGCTTCACTGACTGAGGTCACACAGGATGTCTTCTAGTTAGGCTAAATGGGCCACCATGTCTCAGAATGGGAAACGAAGAAAGGCAAGAAAGGAAAAGCAATTTAACTGCCAGTTTCTTCCCATCTCTTGCCTCTCCTTGGTCAAAGTCTGTCCCCTGAACTTCTGGGCTTGCCACCTAACCCCTCTAAGCAGCTGTTGGGGAGAGAGCTTCTGCCACACACCCTGAGCCCAGAAGGAAGAGAAGGAGTCGAAGTTTCCAAGACTCTGGTCAGGTAGGAGGTCCTGCTGAAGCTAAGCCTCACAGCAAAAGCTAAGTGGGCAGGTGGTTTTAGGAGGTGAAGAAATCATCTCCTAGAAGATTGCTGCCAATCCATGCTCCACTAAAAGTGCATGCCTGTGCTGACTTCTTGTTCTCTGCCAACAAGCCTTTTAATTCAATCTGTCAAATGAAAAGTAGTACACGTTGCTTAAGCTTACATTTCTTCGTTATTAGTGAGATACAGCATCTTTCGCTATCAAGTGGCATTCATATTCCTTCTGGGGATGGCTTATTCTTATACATTTCAGGTGTACTTTCTCACCCTTCCATTAGGAGTCTATAATTAAACTACTGAATTCTGTTACTCTCAGCTCTGCGCTATTTCCTAAAATTATTTTGCATTACCTATGAATTCAGACACTTAAGGCTATCAGCTTACATAGGGTACCATAAAATCTTTGCTGGTTATCCTGACCATAGAAATAACAGAAGAGGACAAGGCAAGAACATGACAACTTCCTCATCCCAGGTTCCATAATTACTTCTCTCTCTATCAGGGAAACTTCCACATAGAAGAAAAGTTTACATTTCTAATCAGCTTCCATGTTCCCTCAAGCTCTGGCCAGAATGCCTCAGTATCAGTCAGAACAATGACCCCTGCTTGCCATCATCTCTGTCTCTAAGCCAATCAAGCTCATTGCCAATGTCCAGTTGGAATTTTCTTTTATCACTGTCAGGTTTTGACCGTAACATAACCTCCTTCAATACAGAATCTTTTCTTCATACAAGGACAGGCACCAAGAAATTCAGACTCAAATTTCTGACATTTCTCTTTCCTCTTATGCTTTTTTTCCTTTTAAGAATTATCCTGATTGGCTTTTTTTTAATTTGATTTCTGCACTGTACCCAAAGGTCAATCCATCACCCCTCTCTCTCACCCTTTTCATCTTTGCCATACTCTAAAAATTGAAAGACCAACAAACATATGGTAGCTATTGACTCTAAAGCTATAGTTAGTAATATATTTGGTCTCAAATTGGAAACTGTGTCAAATAGCTGGAAGTCTTAACTTCACATGCACTGTAATATGAATAAAACTATACTGCCTCCAGAAGGGAGTTACTCTACAGTGAGACTGAAAACAATGTAGTATTCAGATAGTGTTTCAAACCCAAGTCTTTGTAATATTTTTTTTAAAACAAATGTATTTATTTTCAACTTGGCTAACAAAATCTAATTCATGCAGCTGACAGATTCGATATATATAGAAAAAAACTATTTTCCAACTCTAAATTACAGGAATATGACTTAGACTTAACTAAATCAGTCCTATATAATTTTAGGCATAATATGGTACAGCCACAAAGGAAATATATTAACTTTTCCCTCTGAATAATTCCTCTATAATTTCAACCTAGTTATTTATTTTACATAAGCTACCATGTGCTATGTTATCACTTGCTAATATCCCCAGCAACGCTAACACTGCATCCCATTTATTTTTTGGTAGCATATTAATAAAATTCTTGCCTCTGTTCAATATAATAGTTGGTGTAACAATAAAAATAATTTATATTTGCATTATACTCTACAGTTTACAAACTCTTTTCTACATATATAATCTCAATGAATTATAATCTTCCTTCACAAATTTAAAACATGACAATATACTACAAATCTCCAAAAGCAAATCATGTAAAATATTGTGAATAAGATTATAACAATAAAAGACCAATAGAAGTATAAAGAAATTAACTGCCAGTCCCTTCTTACTTTGATCCACATTAGCACTGTTGGTTCATTTTCCCAATTTAAGCTTTTAAAAACTACATACTAAATTTCCCTATATTGTATTTCAATCAGTTGCCAAAGCTGAGATGACTATGTCATAAATAAAGTACCGGATCATAAATTTCTCAAAAGACATAAAATCAAAGACACCCTAAACCTACAAATTAAATGCAAAAAAACACAAACTAAACAATGAAAAGGAATTACTATATGAAATTTAAATTGATCAGCCAGTTACCAGTCTATTCTGAACAGACTTAGTCTTTATTCTCAGTACTGATATTAAGATTATAACCATGCACCAAAATCATTTTGGTCTAGTCTTTTCATTTTATGTTTTCTTATAAATTATGGATCTATGGAAAAAAGTCAATCTGCAAAAGCACTACTTAGAATAGCAATGATATGAGTTATTTAATACAGGACTGTGCATGAAATGAGGGCTATCTGTAAAAGGGCACACACTTAAACTAGCATATATATTACAACATTTCAAATGCCTGAAGATCCCAAGCCTCCCATGATTCTATATTTACACAGCTGATGAGAAACTCCAATATATAGAAAAAAAAATTTTAAGGGCCTAGAAAAGATAGCAACACAGATTTTAACATTTTCATACAAATACTACATCTTATTATCTAGGCATTAAGAGGGCACTTTGCTTTTGCTCCCTATAGAAGACATTTTAAAAGAATATTTAAAGTTAAGTTGAACTGACTTTAAAAGTACAAGACTGAAGTAGCATTTAAAACCAAATATTATTGCTTGAAGATGGGTAAAAATACTTAACTGTTAAGTTTTTTGTTAAAATGAACCCATTTCTTAAAAGTGTTATTTGAACAAAAGTATATTTTAAGTTTTCCAAAATTTCAGAGCTTTTTGAATTAACCTGTGAAAAAAACTTAAATAGAAATTTGAAACTTAAGAACTGTTGTCCTGGGCCTCCCTGGTGGCGCAGTGGTTGAGAGTCCGCCTGCCGATGCAGGGGATACGGGTTCGCGCCCCGGTCTGGGAGGATCCCATATGCCGCGGAGCGGCTGGGCCCGTGAGCCATGGCCGCTGAGCCTGCGCGTCCGGAGCCTGCGCGTCCGGAGCCTGTGCTCTGCAACGGGGGAGGCCACAACAGTGAGAGGCCCGCATACCGAAAAAAAAAAAAAAAAAGAACTGTTGTCCTGTTGTTTGCAATTGGTATTTTCTTGTTCCTAAATGATACAAATAACTGAAAGTTAATCTGTCATCTTGGAAGGAAAGATATAACTGACACTTCACTCTTTTCCAACAGGCATAAGGCAGTCAAAGACTGCAGGTTTTATCTAAGCATAAAAATGATCAAACAAAAAACAAGCATGGTTCGTAAAACAAATTATTCAAGATGCATGGTTTTCAGCCTCAGCAGAGGTTTATACCAACGTGTTCCCTCAAAAACCTCTCTCACACATGCACATACACACAGAGACACATACAAAGTTGTAAACACTGGACAATGCTCACATCTCTAATTACTAAAGTTATACATTTAATGATACTATTTCTGATGTGCTGAAATTTTAGGAACTTTTATATACACATGGCAGGGCCTGATCTGAGGGTTCCAACTACAGTGTCAAACCCTCTGGGGTCATTTGGGTACCAAATATGTTAACTCTTCCATTACTTCATTACTCAGAGTTGATTTGTATGATGAGGTGACACCTGGCAAAAAGCTAGACTATGAAAGAATTGCTACACACCTTACTGATAGGCAAAAAGCTAGACTATGAAAGAATTGCTACACACCTTACTGATAGGCAAGAATGACTCAGATTATCAGAAGATGACAGTATCATGACTCAGGGCAGACTCAGTTGAAGCACCTCTCAGGCATCCCTAGAAACTCTGGACAAAGCCAAAGGAGGTTAGCTATTGGTCGAAAGGGAAATGTCTCCAATTTAAATTTCCTTGCAAGATACCACAAACACAAAGGCATATAATATATATATCACCAATAATTGCAAAAAAATCATAAAATCTTCTAATTCAGTTTTTTTTTTAAGTCACAGCCCAATGACACAGTAATTGAATTGGATGATTTCAGGATTTTACAATGATCAGCAGAAATGCTAGAGGAAAGAGGTAAAAACTAAGTGATTTGGCATCTTGAGTTTACTGGGAAAATCACATTCCAAAGTACATCAATTCTTTAAAAATTTCAGAAGATGACATATAATTAATCATTATTATTGTAAGATTTCAGCAGGATTACAGCATTAGTTTATGCTAAGTAATGCAGCCTGAAAAAGCTCAATAAATCTTAGCTGAACTGAATCTCAAAGGACAAATTAACACATTCACCCCTAGTTTTACAACACAAATAGATCTGAAAAGAAAACAAAGACTGGAAGTACAGAAATCTAGTACAATACTAGAGTAATGAACAAGAATATAGAATAATTCCATGGAATAAAACATATACAAGAGAAATGACCCATGGGCTATAAAAATTAAAAAGATTAAAATAGTAATAAAAATCATTTAGTCAGTTATAGTACAAAAATATTAGACATTTAAAACATTCAGTCTCTCGATATATAAAACTTTCTCACACGATCCAAATCTGGGGAGATGGGAAGGGAAATCAACCTCAAAACGTACCCATTTAGGTTTATAATACTAAATTTTAATATCCCAAAATGTTAAGAATTTTTTAAACTTTCAGAAAGGAGATACAATGAATTGTCCAAGCAGTTTTTTCTTAAGTAAATGGGGAATAAAAAACTATCTCTCTTCACTGTATTTCAAATCCAGTTAACAAATTTTGAGGCCCTACATTTAAAATGACCCAGCGTCGGGACTTCCCTGGTGGTCCAGTGGGTAAGACTCCGCGCTCCCAATGCAGGGGGCTCGGGGTCAATTCCTGGTCAGGGAACTAGATCCTGCATGCATGCCACCAACTAAGAGTTCACATACCACAACTAAGAATCCGCATGCCACAACTAAGAGCCCACACGTCGAAATGAAGATCCCGCATGCTGCAACTACCCGGTGCAGCCATAAAGAAATAAATAACAATAAAAAAAAATGACCCAGTGTCATGACTACTAGAGGGTGGGGAAACGCTATGATAAAACCTTTATATATTAAAAAGAGTAACTGGGACATTTAAAAAAGAAAAACAACTTATCTTTCCTAAGTATATTTCCGTTTTACTTCAATTAAAATTATACGTTACTAAGAGTTTCACTAAATTTTTTTCAAATATATAGAATGTTCAACCTAAGAAGAAACTGGAAAACTGTGACATGACTACACTTATTTATTATGACTAGGTGCTACCAGAAGAAATATCAAAACTAACACCCATCATATATTAAAATCAGAATCAGGTTCCAATGCAACCCTATCCCACCAATATCAATGAAACCCTAGAAGTTTATCTATCCCAAGGTAATTTTATATGACTTCACTAATGCAAAACTATGGTGTTATTTAAAGATGGAACACAAGTCCTAAAAGTATTCACAATTTTCATTTAAGTTATACCACTAAACTATGTTTTTAATAAAGAATGAAGCTGTCACTCAAAGTTTTTGCATACACACAGATATGTGCACAGGTTTACATACTGCTTCCTTTCTTCAACTGGCAAATGTAACAGGAGAAAACTAAAAAAACTCAAAGACAAGTAAATGCATGGAATGAATGTGAAAATACCCAATGAATGAACCAGATGAATATCTTTTTGTTAATTCTCCTCTAAAACTAACCAAAACATATATTTTTTAACCACAAATAGGGACCACTGGATTCAACTGGCAAACACACACAAACACATTCAAGCATTAAGCATTCAATAGTTCCTAAATATTGTGCAACCCTTTGTGAAGTCAGTAGCACAGTCCATTTTATTTTTTACTAATACACCATGCTTTTCTGTATCAGAAATTAGCTGTTCATGGAAGCTAACAAATTTGACCCAAAATATATTCACTCTTTGTTCCCAATAACAAAACATGTTATAAAAGAATTCTGCTATTAGGACAGTTTTTCAGTAGAAAAAAATAATCTTGTAATTTTGAAACTAGATTAAAAGGCAATTTCAATTAGTAATTCCTAATTAATAAATTTAAGTCATTTTTTGAATCAAAATAAATCTGAAAAACAACCCATCCCAAAAGACCTACTCCTCCCTATTTCTTCTGCCTATGGCTTTAATATAATTCAGTTAGTCTCCTCAAATGTGTAACTGCTTTACTTACAAAGAAATATATCCTATTCTATTGCACAAATAAGGAAGTCTTAAGCATTCTTTTGTAAAAGAAAACTTTAGTTACACAGGATACTAATTTCTCGAAACTGTCTAATAAATTTAGATTACCAAATAAAATTTATGTTGCTTATTTTTCTTAATTTATATGAATTGAACTGGACAACAAAATCTTTTCCCATTTTTTAATTCTCATCTATTATTCCAAGGCACCAACATTTTTAGATGCAAAAATAATATGTTCTTTATTTAAAGTATATCTTAATCTTTCATTAAAACAGTATATTTGGGGCTCCCCTGGTGGCGCAGTGGTTAAGAATCCTCCTGCCAATGCAGGGAACACGGGTTTGAGTCCTGGTCTGGGAAGATCTCACATGCCACGGAGCAACTAAGACCGTGACCCACAACTACTGAGCCTGAGAGCCTGTGAGCCACAACTACTGAAGCCTGTGCGCCTAGAGCCTGTGCTTCGCAACAAAAGAAGCCACTGCAATGAGGAGCCCGCGCACCTCAAGGAAGAGTTGCCCCTGCTCGCCGCAACTAGAGAAAGCCCAAGCACAGCAACTAAGACCCAACGAAGCCAAAAACAAAATTAATTAAAAAAATAAAATAAATAAAATAAAATTTACTGTAAACACCCCCCCAAAAAAACCCCAGTATATTTTGATTTATTAAATACAGCAAGAAAATTCTTAATTTCTAACCTTGCAGTTATTGTAGTTGTGTCTATAAGGGAAACAAAAACACAAAATAAGCACAATATAGGCAAGTGTATTTGAAAATCAGTCACTTTAAGCTGTAAAATACTGCCCTCTATAGCCCACTGATCTAGAAGACAATTCAATTTACCTAAATCACAATATAATCCAGCCAAGGAATTTTGCATTTTCCTGCCTTGTTACTGAAGCAAAATTCTTCTGCTCTTTTTTAAAAGCTCTTTTTAAAAAACAGGTTTATTCTAGAGAAATGTCTATTTCAAATATTCTTCAACTTCTTTTAAAGTCTCTCCTCCCCTCTGACTCACCCAAATTTCAATTTGCAGTTAAATATGGCATTAACTTTCATGTTCCTGTATAAGGAATACAGTATTTAACCCAATTAATGTTACCCAATTAATCCAGACAAAGCAAACCTAAGAAAACACAGACACGGGACTTCCCTGGTGGTGCAGTGGTTAAGATTCTGCACTCCCAATGCAGGGGGTCCGGGTTCGATCCCTGGTCCGGGAACTAGGTCCCACATGCCACAACTAAGGAGCCCACCTGCCACAACTAAGACCCAACACAACCAAAGAAAAATGAAAAAAAAAAAAGAAAGAAAGCACGGACACAACACATATAAAAAAGGAATAAAGATACTGAATTCAGAATTCCATTTACACAAGGCCTTAACCTGATTTTCCATTAACTTGGCATCTAATAATTGGGAAAGCTGTACAGAGCAAAAACAAGCAGAGGTATAGCACACACAAGTACTAAGGTAATCCAGGCAAACTGCACTTTTAGCTATATGGACTCAAAGTCCTCTTCAACCAGTCCCCTTCACCACACACAACACAACTGCCAGATCAGTCCAGTCCAACATTTATTGATCATCTTCTGTTTCAGATACTGTGCTGGTACAGCAAATATATATTAATAAGACATAATCTTAATTCTGGAAAAGTTTAAAGTATAGTGGAAGAGAAAAATAATTTCAATTCAAAATGGTAAGAACAATGAAAGCAGAGGACCACAAGGAACAGTCACCTTGCCTATCTCTGTATGGTTCAAGGAATGGGGAAAAGATTCCTAGGGGTGAAAATACACTGAACTTAGGCTTCAAGGATGAGCATAAATTAATCTAGTAAACAGAGAGAGTTCTCCAAATAGAGAAAAAAATTCGAACTAAAATCAGAAGATGTAAAACAGCAAGACGTAGGGCAGTAGACACTGACAACCTCAGACTGCTTCAAAGTGATTGGTGAGCCATTAAAACAAAACCAAAACAAATAAACAAAAAGAGATGTCAGGACCCTACTAGTAAATTTTAAGTAAATCTGGAGTAAAGATTATGCATCTCTATTTTTAAAGTTCCCTAAAGGGATTCTGACGCATAGTCAGGATGGTGAAACAATATTTTAAGTCTGATAGTACCGGAACTTAAAATAAAGGTTGAAGAGGGGTAGGAGGTGGGATTGTAATATAAATATGAAAGAGATTATAGTGGAGCTCGTATAACATACTAATTTAGCCTGTAAGTAAAAGGGAATCACCTTTAAACTGGGAAAACAAGGTCAAATATGTATTTTAGACAAGTCATTTTAGAAGCAATGTAGAGGACAGGATTGAATGGGACCAGATTCAAAATAGGGAGAACATGTAGAAGTGCCACTGTAACACTAAAATAGAAATACTCAGTGAGTATTTTGACACATGAACCTAAAACAAAGTCAAAAGGTAGAGCCCTTAAGACTGAATGTACCTGTAGATGTATTTGATTTGGCTCGCACTGTATTGCAACAGCCTAGCCAACTTCAACTTTCTTCTTTTAAAGCCTCATTCAAAAATCAAGACATAGCACACTAACACCAAGATTTCATATCTGAACTGGCACTACTGGGCACTCATAGCAATAACCAGCTAGAGCAAAGGTCCATTTCCCTTGTTTATATGGGCATGCACTCCCCTGTAAACCACAATTCTCATGACTATATATAAATTCCAACCCGCTTTATTCATTTATATTAATGGCCTGGCCTCTGCAGGCATTTCACTTTTTATAAAATATTTTTTGTGATCCTGCTCTAAGAACTCTGAGACCTGATCAGGATCACAGAAAAGGTTAGGGCTAAAAAATAAATTTAGAATCAACATAGGCAGTAGTTAAAACTGCAAGAATAGTAGGGAGAAACATCAACACAGGCTTGGGCAAAACAATATTTAATCATGCAGACTTTGAGCTTTATGATATTCCTATCACCTTAAAAGTGGCCTTTACCACATTCACATTAAAAAAATTTTTTTTTTGGCTGCGCTGCGCAGCATACGGGACCTTAGTTCCCTGAGTAGGGATCGAACCCATGCCTCCTGCAGTGGAAGCACAGTCTTAACCACTGGACCACTAGGGAAGTCCCTCACATTCAAATCTTAATTCAGAATTTACTTTCTCCATGTCTGTATATTTTAATCTCTTTGGCACCATTGTTAGTCCTCAAAAATAAATGCTAAATTTTCTATTTCCAAATAGTTTTTTCAGGAATTAAAATAGCATCCTGCATGTCTCATGCTTTATAAATGTTTTCTGAATTAAATAATCTCCTTAATATTTAATTTCCAGAGTATAAGTTATGCCCTGGAACTTGAAGAAACAAGAGAGGAGCCAGAACAGGGTCCTGTCCTAAGACAGAAATGTAAAGGAAGTAGTGTCATTTGAAAAGGAAATTAGAATAATCTAAGAACTACTTGGTAGGTACCTTCTGTGGCACTGCCCTGTGCTAAACACTGTAGGCAGTATGGTCAGAATACAAAGATGAATCTAACATGGTCCTAGGCTTTGAGGCGCTTATAGACTAAATGTAGTACTATATAAAGGTTAGATGAAGTTCTGAGATGAGAGTTTTCATACATGAAAAAAGGTAGCTTATAGAATTATCCTCCAGCATCAGGCAGCTAGAGAAAAGAAACATTTCAATACCAATACCTGATAGTCTACAAAAATTAAATATGAATGACAAGGAAAAAAACCAAAGAAGATAACTTCCTGGTCAAAATATACATATCTGCCTAACTATTAAATATAAATTTCAAAAATGATGACTACCTTTTAGGTAAGTATACTATATGTATGAATTTATCTATTCTAATATTCAATGAATATTTATAGGTAAAAAATAAGTAGATGATGCTGCAAAAACCACAGATGAATAGCAGCAAAATTTACAAAAGGCTACTACACAGCTAGGTAACCACTTAGAACAAAAGAGAGTGTCAGTTCTCCCATCTACGTTATTTATCTTTATGGACAATACACAAATACAATACAGTGGATGCTAACCTAAGAGTCATCAGACCAGTAAGGTGAAGAAAAATAAAGTCACTAGTAAGATCCTAAGTACATATAAAAATTTTAAAGATCTAAGGAGTTTTAAAAAAAAGGCAAAAGAGTAAATGGCCAATGAGAAGCAAGGTTTTAACAATACTACTGAAACACACAGAAAGCCCTAGAAATTCCTGAGAAGAAAATTCTCATTTATAGGGAACTTTGCTCCCTCTGGTGGTCACAAGAGGCTTTACTACGTGTGAGTAGAAATGGAGGTACATGGGAAAGAGGAATGAAACTGCAGGAACTATCCTGATTAACCTTCATCTGTCTGTCTGACAAATAAATGTTCAATTTACGAAGAACACTTTTGTAAAAGAAAAAAACTTAGAAAAAAACTTAGATGTTAGTGCTATGGAGGTAGCAGTGCAGAATTACAAAAACAGTTACAAGTGGATAGGTCTACTAGGAAATAGGACTGAATGGTGTATGATGTATGGGACAAAGAACTTTATAAAGTTTTATTTTATACCCTTTCATACTGTTTGAATTTCTATTTCCATACGCCTGTATTACCTTCATTAAAATACTATTTACTGGGCAATATAGAATATCTATTTCTTTTTACAAGTTTACAAAGTGTATTTCCCTTCTCATTAGAATAAAAGCCATAATCCTTATAACAGACTATCCCATGTGCTCCACCCTACCTCATTTCCTATTTCTCTACCCTGCCCTCATTCCCATATACCTATTCAGTCCTCCTAGCAGTTTCTAGAGCACACCAGGCATGATCCTGCCTCAGGGACTTGCACTGGCTATTTCCTCCATACAGAATGCTCTTCCCCAGATACCTGTACGTTCACTCTTTCACTCCTTCATATCTATGCTCAATGTCGCCTCTTCAGTGAGCCTTCCTTGACCATTTAAAATTGTAGCCCCCGGACTTCCCTGGTGGCGCAGTGGTTAAGAATCTGCCTGCTGGACTTCCCTGGTGGCGCAGTGGTTGGGAGTGTGCCTGCTAATGCAGGGGACACGGGTTCGAGCCCTGGTCTGGGAGGATCCCACATGCCGCAGAGCAACTAGGCCCGTGAGCCACAACTACTGAGCCTGCGCGTCTGGAGCCTGTGCTCCGCAGCAAGAGAGGCCGCGATAGTGAGAGGCCCGCGCACCGCGATGAAGAGCGGCCCCCGCCTGCCACAACTAGAGAAAGCCCTCGCACAGAAACGAAGACCCAACACAGCAAAAATAAATAAATTAAAACAACAACAACAACAACAACAAAACTCATTGGGTAGTAAAGTTCATTCTAAAAAAAAAAAAAAAAAAGAATCTGCCTGCCAATGCAGGGGACACGGGTTTGAGCCCTGGTCCACATGCCACGGAGCAACTAAGCCCGTGCGCCACAACTACTGAGCCCATGTGCCACAACTACTGAAGCCTGAACACCTAGAGCCCGTGCTCCGCAGCAAGAGAAGCCACTGCAACGAGAAGCCCGCACACCACAATGAAGAGTAGCCCACACTCGCCACAACTAGAGAACGCCCGCGCGCAGCAACAAAGAGCCAACACAGCCAAAAATAAATAAGTAAATTTATTTTTAAAAATAAAAAAAAATTGGGGCTGCCCTGGTGGCGCAGTGGTTGGGAGTCCGCCTGTCGATGCAGGGGACACGGGTTCGTGCCCTGGTCTAGGAAGATCCCACGTGCCGCGGAGCGGCTGGGCCTGTGAGCCATGGCCGCTAAGCCTGCGCGTCCGGAGCCTGTGTTCCACAACGGGAGAGGCCACAACTGTGAGAGGCGCGCGTACCGCAAAAAAAAAACAAAAAAATTGTAACCCCACCTCCCATATACTGTATCCTTCTCTGCTGCTTTCTCTCCATAGCATTGATCACCTTCTCACACATTACAATATTTACTTATTTTATTACTTATGCCTGCCAAACTGTAAACTGCCTAAGAACAGAGACGGTTCTCCTTTGTTCACTAATACATCCCCAGCCCCTAGGGCTATAACCTATACACAATAAGTGTACAATGAATGAGTAGAATGAATGAACGACTAATATCAATACTACCTTAACAGATGTCCAAAAAAAGGACAAAAGTCCTCATTTTATATTTGGTTCAACATGAAACAGTAATCTATGACAGATAAACTTAATTATATATGCAAATACATGATATTGGTCTTTTAATAAGTAAGATCTACAAAGAGGTCATTAAATGCTTTTTTTTTTCTTTTTTGGCCTAACGTGTAGGACCAACAGATACCAAATAAACTCAAATTAAATCATCCTGCTATTCATACTCAAAAGCCTTTACAGAGGACTCAAAAGAAATGCTATTCATCACACTATGCACCTTGGAATAAGAATCTTCTCAAAAGAGCTATGGAAATACATCAAGTGTTAACTAGGAAATACAGGAAAACACTTAATTCTTTAATTTTGAAAATGTCCTCTTCTAGAACTGCTAATATATTTATCAGGCTATAAAAACACATCTTTGTGTCCATGTTATCTATTTAGAAGCAAGGCAGCCACTTCAGAACAGAGTTACTTCATGGGACAGGGCATTCACATTAAAAAGAATCTTAATCTTCCAAATGACCACAGTTAATTAGGAAGCAGTCAGGAAAAATAAGGTGACTGAGATGCAATTATTTTCCAATTTTATCAAAGTTTTTACAAAAGTACCTTGAATATTTGTTAAAACATCAAATTAGGGCTTCCCTGGTGGCGCAGTGGTTGGGAGTCCGCCTGCCGATGCAGGGGACGCGGGTTCGTGCCCCGGTCCGGGAAGATCCTACATGCCGTGGAGCAGCTGGGCCCGTGAGCCATGGCTGCTGAGCCTGTGCGCCCGGAGCCTGTGCTCCGCAACGGGAGAGGCCACAACAGTGAGAGGCCCGCGTACCGCAAAAAAAAAAAACCAAAAAACAAACAAAAAAACCCCATCAAATTATACACTTAAAATTTGAGCATTTCACCGTATATAAGCTTTATTTAAAAAATAAAAAACATAAACAACCTGTAAACAAATAGTGAACTTGAGTTAGTAAACTTGCTTTTCTTTCACAGCAGTATAGGTTAGCAATTCTGAAACTGCTTCCTGTGTATTCTAGGTAATATAATGAGTAAATATAATGAGAATATTAGCAGCCAGGGTTCTGTTGTAGAAAGGAGTTACAAATATGGAAAGAGGGAAGACTACAATGTACTCTATAGTGTTGGGTTGGAATCAGGTACCAATATGAACTTGTGGTTTTTTTTTCTTTTTTTCTTTTTTTTTCTTTTTGCGGTATGCGGGCCTCTCACTGTTGTGGCCTCTCCCGTTGCGGAGCACAGGCTCCGGATGCACAGGCCCAGCGGCCATGGCTCACGGGCCCAGCCGCTCCGCGGCATATGGGATCCTCCCAGACCGGGGCACGAACCTGTATCCCCTGCATCGGCAGGCGGACTCTCAACCACTGCGCCACCAGGGAGGCCCTGAACTTGTGGTTTTTAATATGTAAGTAAATAAATATAAAAATACAGACATAGGATACATATGTTAGAGAGGGTTATGTAGGTGTGTGTGTGTATATATACACGTCTGTGTCTACAATGACTATATATCTGTGTGTATGTACATATCTGTATGCATACATATGTATGTGTGTACACATACATATAAGTATATGTGTACACATACATATAAGTATATGTGTGTATGTATGTTAATATATACATGCATTTGAACATATGTATTTTTCAGGTATGTCTGCTGAGAGGGCCTAGAAGTAATGACAGCGGTAGCAATGAACATAACCAATACCCAGACTTTGGTTTCTAAATATCATTCTCTACTGAAAGGAACCAAAGGGAAACAACCAATTCTAGGATAAGGACAGGGAAAGTATAAGATGAGCCTGTGTAGTGAGTTGAATTGTTCCCCCCCAACCCCCAAAGATATGTCCAAGTCCTAACCCTAGGTATCTGAGAATGAGACTTTATTTGGAAACGGGTCTTTGCAGGTGTCATCAAGATGAGGTATACAGTCAACTAATATTTGACAAGGGAGCCCAGAATACTCAATGGAAAGGGTAGTCTCTTCAATAAATGGTGCTGGGAAAACTGGATAAGCACAGGTATAAGAATGAAATTGGACCCTTATCTTATACTACCTACAAACATTAACCTGAAATGGGTTAAGAACATAAGCATAGGGCTTCCCTGGTGGCACAGTGGTTGAGAGTCCACCTGCCAATGCAGGGGACACGGGTTCGTGCCCCAGTCCAGGAAGATCCCACATGCCGCGGAGCGGCTGGGCCCATGAGCCATGGCTGCTGAGCCTGTGCATCCAGAGCCTGTGCTCCACGACGGGAGAGGCCACAACGGTGAGAGGCCCGTGTACCGCAAAAAAAAAAAAAAAGAATATAAGCATTAAAAAAAAAATCATAAAGCTCCTAGAAGAAAACATAGGGGAAAAGCTCCTTGACACTGGTCTTGGAAATGATTTTTTGGATTTGACATGAAAAGCAAAAGCAAGAAAAGCAAAAATTAATAAATGGGACTACATCAAACTAAAAACTTCCAAACAGCAATGGAAACCATCAACAAAATGAAAAGATAACCTACTGAATGGGAGAAAATATTTGCAAATCACATATGTAATAAAGGATTAATATTCAAAACATATAAATAACTCATATAACTCAACAGCAAAAAAAGAAAAAAATCTGATTTAAAAATGGGCAGAAACGAATAGACATTTTTCTGAAGAAGACATTCAAATAGCCAACAAATACATGAAAAGGTGCTTGACATCACTAATCATCAGGGAAATGCAAATCAAAACCACAGTGAAACATCACACCTGTTAGAATGGCTATCATCAAAAAGACAAGAGATAACAAGTGTTGGTGAGGAGGTGGAGAAAAAAAACCCTTGTGCGATGCTAGCAGAAATATAAATTGGGGACTTCCCTGATGTCGCAGTGGTTAAGAATCTGCCTGCCAATGCACGGGACATGGGTTTGAGCCCTGGTCCGGGAAGATCCCACATGCCACAGAGCAACTAAGCCCATGCGCCACAACTACTGAGCCTGCACTCTAGAACCCGCAAGCCACAACTACTGAGGCCTGAGCACCTAGAGGCCGTGCTCTGCAACAAGAGAAGCCACTGCAATGAGAAGCCTGCACACCCCAACAAAGAGTAGCCCCCGCTCGCCGCAACTAGAGAAAGCCCACGCGCGGCAACGAAGACCCAATGCAGCCAAAAATAAATGAATTAATTAAAAAAAACAAAACAAAGAAATGTAAACTGGTACAACCACTACGGAAAACAGTATGGAGGTTTCTCAAAAACTACCATATGATGCAGCAATCTCACATCTGTGTTTATATCCAAAAGAAATGAAAACTGGATCTTGAAGAAATATCTTTACTCCCATGTTCATTGCAGCATTATTTATAATAGCCAAGATATGGAAACAACCTAAGTGTCTATCAACAGATGAATAAAGGAAGATATATATATATATATATATATATATATATATATTATTCAGCCATGAGAAAGAAGGAAATCCTACCATTTGCAACAACATGAATGGGCCTTGAAGGTATTCTAAGTGAAAAAAGTCAGAGAAAGACAACTACTACATAACATCACTTACATGTGGAACCTATAAAAGCCAAACTCATAGAAACAAAGAGTAGAATGGTTTTTACCAGGGGCCTCGGGGGTGAGGGAGAAATGGGGAAAATGTTGGTCAAAGGTACAAACTTCAAGCTATAAGATGAATAAGTTCTGGGGATCTAATGTACAGCATGGTGATTATAGTTAATACTGTATTATATACTTGAAAATTACTAAAGGAGTAGATCTTTAATGTTCTCACCACAAAACAGAAATAGTAATTATGTGACATGATGGAGGTGTTAGCTATGGTGGTAATCATTTTGCAATACATATGTGTCAAATCAACATACTGTACACCTTAAACTTATACAATGTTATATGTCAGTTACATCTCAATAAAGCTAGGGGAAAAAGTTAAGATGAGGTTTAAGGTGAGCCCTAAATCCAATGACTGGTTGTCCATATAAGAGAAAGTAAGGGAGATCTGGAGACAGAGACAGAGAAGAAGGCCATGGAAGACAGAGACAGCAACTGGAGTTATGCTGCCACAAACTAAGGACTATCTGAGGCCATCAGAAGCTGGCCGAGGCAAGACGGATTCCTCCCTGAAGCTTCCAAAGACAGCATGGCTCTGCTAACACCTTATTTTCAGACTTCTGGTCTCCAGTACTACAAGAGAATAAATTTCTCTTGTTTTAAACTACAAAGTACTAGTTTGTGGTACTTTGTTATGGCAACCCTTGGAGACTAATACAGCCTGAAACATCTTGTGCCAGAAAGTAAGAAAGTGCTCAAAGAATGATAGAGACATATCAAAAGGACAGGGGAGCCATCTTGAATGGGCTCCCAGCGGCCAAATAATGATGGTAACTGACTATTACTCATTGAATAAAATAGAAATCTATGAGTATATACTGGTATATATTGGGTGAGGCCATCAACCATGGGCCCTGAGCATCCCTATACATTCATGTTCAGTATGCCAGGCTCTAACCACTCTTTTTCTTTTTTTTTAAGCTTTATTATTTTTTAAATTAATTTATTTTATTTTATTTAGTTTTGGCTGTGTTGGGTCTTCGTTGCTGTGCGCGGGCTTTCTCTAGTTGCAGTGAGCGGGGGCTACTCTTCATTGAGGTGTGCAGGCTTCTCATTTCAGTGGCTTCTCTTGTTGTGGCACACAGGCTCTAGGTGCACAGGCTTCAGTAGTTGTGGCTCATGGGCTCAGTAGTTGTGGTTTGCAGGCTCTAGAGCACAGGCTCAGTAGTTGTGGCACACAGGCTTAGTTGCTCCACGGCATGTGGGATCCTCCCAGACCAGGGCTCGAACCCGTGTCACCTGCTTTGGCAGGCAGATTCTTAACCACTGCACCACCAAAGAAGCCCTCTGACCACTCTTTATCTAGGTCTTTTCTCAGGATTGTACGTATAGTAAGCCACCTTCAGGGATGACGTCATGTCTTCCCAACACCTGACAAATAGCAGGCTTGCTTCTACCTGCTATAAAAGTGGTGAATCCCCAAAGCTCAGTGCTCCTTCCCTATAGCACAACCCACTGCATATGCAGGAATCCATCTAGGCCCACCTGCATCACACCTGTGGGACTTAGGGGACACAAGAAACTGATGCAAATCAAATGAAGCTCATTCAGTTTGCCATGCCGTGAATAATAAAGTCCTTTGGCTCAGACCCAGGAGCCTCTGCCAGCATCTAAGAAACAGTAACAGGCTAACTTATTAGCTTGCAAGTAGGGTACAATCCTACACCTTTCACAGTTCTTGAAAATGAATAAATAAATAGGGGAGAAGGGAAAGCCCACCCTTACAGTGGAATGCCAAATAATAAATGTAGAAGAAATGATGGAGTTAGAAAATCATTAATGGATGTTAAAAGTAGTCAGTGAAATCTGATTAGGAAAAGGATATTTACATAGTCTCAAATTATCTCCTCACAAATTACTCATAAATTACAAAGGGGGAAAAAGGAAAGCTACAGTAGAGAAATCTGGCAGACACCACCTTAAGCAAGTGATCAATGTTAACAACCAATTTTGGGGCAAACAGACATCATGTATGTCCTGGTATAATGCATTGAGAAGAATTCTGTGGTATTCGTCTTAAAAACGTATGATCTAAATCTACTCGTGAGAAAACAGACAAACAAATTGAGGGGCACTCTACAAAATAACTGGCCTATACTCTTCAAAAATATCACAGTCAAGAGAGAAAAAGAAAGGCTGAGAAACCATTCCAGATTAAAGAAGACTAAAGAGATGACAACTAGATGCAATGCATGATCCTGGACTGGATGATGGATCAGAATTTTAAAAAATAACTATGAAAGACATATTTTAGATAAGTGATAAACTTGAATATGAACTATGGATTTTACAGTAATATTGAATCAATGTTAAAATTCCTGATTTTGAGAAAAGAGAATCGTATATTATTGGTAGGAATGTAAATTGCTATAGCCATTATGAGAAACAGTATGGAGGTTCTTCAAAAAATTAAAAATAGAACTCCCATATGATCCAGCAATCTCACTTCTGGGTATACATCTAAAGGAAATGAAATCAGGATCTCAAAGAGATATCTTGCCCTCTCATGTGTTTTTTTTTTTTTTTTTGCGGTACGCGGGCCTCTCACTGTTGTGGCCTCTCCCGTTGTGGAGCACAGGCTCTGGACACGCAGGCTCAGCAGCCATGGCTCACGGGCCCAGTCGCTCCACGGCATGTGGGATCTTCCCAGACCGGGGCACGAACCCGTGTCCCCTGCATCGGCAGGCGGATTCTCAACCACTGAGCCACCAGGGAAGCCCACCTCTCATGTTTTTAGCATTATTCACAATAGCCAATATATGGAAACAACCTAAGTGTCCATGTATGGATGAATGCATAAACAAGATATAGAGTGTGTGTGTGTGTATACACACACACCCCCCAGAACATTATTCAGCCATGAGAACGAAGGAAATCTTACCACTTATGACAACATGGATGAACCTGGAGGACATTATGCTAAGTGAAATAAGTCAGACAGAGAAAGACAAGTATTATATGATCTCATATATAGAATCTAAAAAAATTAAAAAGTGAAATTCATAGAAGCAGAGAATAGAATGTTATTTACCAATGGATAGGGGAAATAGCGAGATATTGGTCAAAGGGTACAAAGTTGCAGTTATGTAGGATGAATAAGTCTAGGGATCTAATGCACAGGCATGATGACTACAGTTAATAACACTGTACTGAATACCAGAAATATGCTAAGAGAGTAAACCTCAGGTGTTTTCATCACACACACATAGAGAAAAGGTGACTATGAGAGGAGATGTTATATTAGTTAGCTTGACTAATCATTTCACTGTGTATATATACATCAAATCATCATATTATATACCTTAAATATACATTTACAATTTTTATATTAAAAGAAATATGTATACAAACACATATCTATACACATACACACACACACACGCATGCCCTGGAGGAACTCTTGAGCCCAGGGTTCTGAAAAAAAAAGAATTTCAAAAGAATTCATGACACCAAAAAAAAAAAAATTTACCAATTTTGATAACTGCAGTATAGTAACATATTGAAGTACTAAGTAGTAAAGGGACATGATGTCTATAACTTTTAGTTCAAAAATAATAAAATAATTCCGAAAAAACTTATTTATATGTAGTATATATGTATTTATGAGTAAATAGAGAAAGAATGCTAAAACAAATGTAGAAAAAAAACTGGTGTAACTAGACAAAGGCCATCCAGAAGTGTCTTGTACTATTCTTGAAACTTTAAAAAAAAGTAACATCCAGTATACTTTAGTTAATAATAATGTACTATTATTAGTTACTAATAAGTACACTAATTAATAATAATGTATCATATACATGAAATTTGCTTAGAGAGTAGATCTCAAGTGTTCTCACCACACACACACATAAAACCATGATAAACAGGGAAGGTGAGGGATATATTAATCAGTTTGACTGTGATAATCATTTCACAAGATATACACCAAACACCAAAACATCACATTGTATACCTTAAATATATATAATTTTTATTTGTCAAAAATAATAGAAATAGGGCTTCCCTGGGGGCACAGTGGTTGAGAGTCTGCCTGTCAATGCAGGGGACGCGGGTTCGTGCCCTGGTCCGGGAAGATCCCACATGCCGCGGAGCGGCTGGGCCCATGAGCCATGGCCACTGAGCTTGCGCGTCTGGAGCCTGTGCTCCGCAATGGGAGAGGCCACAACAGTGAGAGGCTTGCGTACCGCAAAAAAAAAAAAAAAAAAAAAAAGAAAAGAAATAAAAGTAAATTATACCAAAATAAAAACTCACCCTTGGGACTTCCCTAGTGGCGCAGTGGTTAAGAATCTGCCTGCCAATGCTGGGGACAGGGGTTCGAGCCCTGATCCGGGAGGATCCTGCATGCTGCAGAGCAACTAAGCCCGTGTGCCACAACTACTGAGCCTGCACTCTAGAGCCCGCGAGCCACAACTACTGAAGCCCCTGCTGTGCAGCAAGAGAAACCACCGCAGTGAGAAGCCCGCGCACTGCAACAAAGAATAGCCCCCGCTCGCCGCAGCTAGAGAAAGCCCGTGTGCTCCAGCAGAGACCCAATGCAGCCAAAAATAAAAATAAATAAATTTATTTAAAAAAAAAAAAAAGAAAAACTCACCCTCTCTGCCTCCCTCCCAAAAAACTATGTACATAAAAGCAAAAGAACTGCCTTGACTATTAGACATTCAACAGTACATTCTTGAGAAAGACAAAACAAAACAGGTAACAGGCAAAGGGTTACATTTTAAAGCACTATGCATTTTATACTTCAAGGTACCGTGTAGCTTTGATTTAAAAAGTAACTATCTTGGTATTCCCTGGTGGCGGAGTGGTTAAGAATCGTCTGCCAATGTAGGGCACACGGGTTCAAGCCCTGGTCCAGGAAGATCCCACATGCCGCAGAGCAACTATGCCCATGTGCCACAACTACTGAGCCTGCGCTCTAGAGCCCATGAGCCACAACTACTGAGCCCACACACCACAACTGCTGAAGCCCGCACACCTAGAGACCATGTTCCTCAACAAGAGAAGCCACTGCAATGAGCCCGCGCACAGCAACAAAGAGTAGCCCCACTCATCACAACTAGAGAAAGCCCGCGCGCAGCAGCAAAGACCCAACGCAGCCAAAAATAAAATAAAATTTTAAAATAATAAATTTAAAATAAATAACTATCTGTACTTGAATTTTCTATACACTTAAGTTTACATGCTTTTTTTAATACACATAATGTCAGCTATAGAACAGATAGCAGAGTGATCAGGGGTGGGGATCTGGACTCATATAAGGATAGGTCCAAATCCTGACAACACCATTCACTAGCTGGCTAATCTTAGAAAAGTTACTAAGCCCCTCTGTGCCTGAATTTTCTCTTTTTTAAAATACAGACAATAATAGTTCCTAATTCTTAAAAATCTTATGAAGATTTCAAAGGGCAATACATGCAAAGAACTTAACACACTCAGCATGAGAGTCGTTATCATTTCATCATTTCTAGAAACAAGTATCAAAAGAAAATGGTTCTTTTAACCTAAAAGATAATGAACCAAATACCAAATGTCTTGAGATTGAGATTATGATCTGCCCCATACCAATCAAAAACAAGGGGGAAAAAAAGCTATGAGTCAAAGGGACGAGCTCAGAATGTTTAAACTAAAAATTAAAACATAAATGAAACGTAAAATTCCTGTTTACAACTAGATTATGATGTTAACATATTTTTAGAACACTGTATTAAAGAATCATTTTTACTTGAAAGTATCTTTGTCCAATGAAGATGTTGGAAAAAAAAGAAAAGAAAAAAGAAAGTATCTTTGGTTCTGCTTAGTTTACTCAAGTTTTAGAAGTTCAATAGGTAAGATTTAGATATTTTTAAAAACATCCTTAATGCCTGTTTGGGTTTCCCTAAGGAAGAACTACCTACTACATGGACTGTGCATTTGTAAGAGTCATAGTTAACGGAATTTTACTTAGTGATTAAAGTATTGAAGGTAAGAAATCATAAATTCTGTCATTTATCAGAAGTTATCAACTCAAGTACCTACATAAGCCAGGCATCAGAAACAGTCAAGTATAAGTCAATAGGGAAGACCTGAGACCACAGCGGTTGGACCTGAAGAGTAAGGACTCACTTAAAGGCATGCAATTTCAAGTCTTGTTTTTGTTTTTTTTAAATATCGTGCCACAGGGAGATCAGCTCGGTGCTTTGTGACCACCTAGAGGGGTGGGATAGGGAAGGTGGGAGGGGGACGCAAGAGAGAGGGGACATGGGATGTATATGTACAGCTGATTCACTTTGTTATACAGCAGAAGCTAACACATCATTGTAAAGAAATTATACTCCAATAAAGATGTTAATAATTAAATAAATATCATGCCATTTGTGTTCAGGCTGAGTTCAGCTCAGAGATGCACCTGTTTTTACCACTGAATTTCAGAGTTTAAGTCCTTAGGACCTTTATGGTATATATCTGTATGCAAATTTGATGTTTTATAAAAGGTATTAATAAAAAGGAATGTTTCTGAGAATGAATACTCATGCACATCAAAAACATCAGGAAATGTTTCAATGCTTTCTGAAAGGCAGTTGTATCATTAGAGATATCCTAACTCGGTTATCTCTCCCCCTTTGTACTCATAATTAAGATATACTTTTATATGTCATAACGTACAAATCTTTAAGATTCCTTACAACTCTGACATTTTAAGATTCCATCACTGGTGGAATAAAATTCCTTCATACTGGTAAAAAATATGTAACAATGTAATAACTGCTGCCAAAATCCAAAGTAATCTGTTCTTCCACTGGATACCCTAGCATTCACATTATTATTGTTTTATACTGTTACTCTATTTTTGATATGTTTTATATTCTATAAGGTACTTTACATAATGGCAGAAAGCATGTCATTCATATTTTATCCCTATCAACAAACATTTTGCACTTTCATAGAAAGTGCTCATTAAAAAAAAAAAAACTTCCATTTCTCAATAATATGATCTCAAGTTAAACTCTTTCAAATTCTGAAATGAACTGAGTTTTTACACGACTGAAATTACAATTATGCTTTTAAAAATGCCTTACAATTCAGAGAAGTTCTCAGTATCAGTAGCTGATTATGTTAACATATAAGCAATAGTATTTTTAGATAAATACTGCAATAACTTTATAATCTTTTGATTTGAGAAAATAAAACTTTAAGGATGTTATTTAAGCCTAAAGCTTAGTTTTAAACATTTATTTGAGAGAAAGATAATATGTTACTGGAAAATATTATTTACAATCATTCAGTCTTACCTGAGGATTCCAACTTGGATCTAATTTTTTAACTACGGCAATATACTCCTGCATTGCTCGGCTGGGGCTTGAATCACCAAGTGCTTTCCATGCTTCCCTAAAGTAGAGAATATCCAAAATGACCTATCATTAACTATGTAAGGAACACAAACAGTATATTTCTTCTTTTTATTATTAAAAAAAGGCACACACATTTTAAGGGTCAGGAGATACCGATATAATAAGCCATATATGAGTAGCCTTCTCTTTTTGCATTTCATTGGTCCATAGCAATACAGACCTTATCACCCCACCTAAGAAGCCCTTTTAGACATTTTTTTTGCCTAATCACCCTGCCCCATGAAATTTTAAAATTACACATATATTGCACATCTGCTGAATTTTGGAAGATGACACACTATTGTACTACCTAAGATTTTAAAACTCCCCCAATTGATATTTATAAATGGGCAGAAGACCTAAATAGACATTTCTCCAAAGAAGACATACAGATGGCCAAGAAGCACATGAAAAGCTGCTCAACATCACTAATTAGTAGAGAAATGCAAATCAAAACTACAATGAGATATCACCTCACACCAGTTAGAATGGGCATCATCAGAAAATATACAAACAACAAATGCTGGAGAAGGTGTGAAGAAAAGGGAACCCTCTTGCACTGTTGGTGGGAATATAAATTGATAGTCACTATGGAAAACAGTATGGAGGTTCCTTAAAAAACTAAAAATAGAATTACCATATAACCCAGCAATCCCACTACTGGGCATATAACCAGAGAAAACCATAATTCAAAAAGACACATGCACCCCATTGTTCATTGTAGCAGTATTTACAATAGCCAGGACATGGAAGCAACCTAAATGCCCATCTACAGACGAATGGATAAAGAAATAGTGGTACATATATACAATGGACTATTACTCAGCCATAAAAAGGAATGAAATTGGGTCATTTGTAGAGACGTGGATGGATCTAGAGACTGTCATACAGAGTGAAGTAAGTCAGAAAGAGAAAAACAAATATCGTATATTAACGCATATATGTAGAACCTAGAAAAATGGTACAGATGAACCAGTTTGCAGGGCAGAAATTGAGACACAGATGTAGAGAACAAAGGTATGGACACCAAGGGGGGAAAGTGGCGGGGGAGCAGTGGTGGTGGTGTGATGAATTGGGAGATTTGGATTGACATGTATACACTAATATGTCTAAAATGGATAACTAATAAGAACCTGTGGTATAAAAAAATAAAATTAAATTTTAAAAAAAAAGGCAAGGGGAGGAGCTTCCCTGGTGGCGCAGTGGTTGAGAGTCCGCCTGCCGATGCAGGGGACACGGGTTCGTGCCCCGGTCTGGGAGGATCCCACATGCCGCGGAGCGGCTTGGCCCATGAGCCATGGCCGTTGAGCCTGCGTGTCCGGAGCCTGTGCTCCGCAGCGGGAGAGGCCACAACAATGAGAGGCCCACATACCGCAAAAAAAAAAAAGGCGAGGGGAGGTGAAGACAGAGATAAGAATACAGTGAGTAAGAAGGTAGGGACTTCCTGCAGTTTAATACCAAGGGCAATATTTTAGTCCTGAGCCCCCTTCTGCATTTTCCTTTTCTTCTTTTTTGCCAGCTGCTAGGACAGGCCTCCTTCTTGGCTTTTCCCTGCCAATTCTTTCTACCTCCAACCGGGATGTACAGCCACTGATCTACTGTAAAACAGAACTCAGTCCCACAGTTTTCTCACTACCTGCCTGCTCCTATGATGAACAGAACATCTTTCTGAGGTTTCCTAAATTTATTTTTGCTGAATCTCTTGAAAGTTACTTGTATACATCATAACACTTTACCCCAAATATATGTCAAATATATATTCTTCAAAGTGAAGAAACTTAATATCAGTACTATTAAATAAATGTATATAGACCGTATTCAGATTTCCCTGACTTCCCCAAAAGGTTCTTTATAGCTTTCTTCTCCCAGATGAGGAGCCAATCAAGATTTACACACAGCACTGAGTTTCATGTATCTTTAGCCTTTTTTGTCTTCCATGATACTGCTATTTTCTAAGAGTCTGAACCAGCTGTTTTATAAAATCTTTCAATTTGCATTTGTCTGATTGTTTCCTCACCTACAGAGTGTTCTTGCCAAAAATGATTAATCATGATTAGAATCAGGTTAAATATTTGGCAAGAGCAACATATAGGTGACATGTCATTTACAGTTCATCACATGACAGCAGTTTGTCCCATAATGATAGGAGTCAGGACTTAGTAAAAGCAGTATTTCCAGGTTTCCTCTTTGTAATTAATAAGTAAACTGTGGATCAGATTGTGTGAATATTGTTCCCGAGTAGTTTTTCATCTAATGATTTTAACATCTATTGATGATTCTTGACTGAATTATTATAGTAGCTGTAAAATCTAAACTTTTAAAAATTACTAAAAACAGTGAGATAACAGGGAAACTTGGGGAAAAAATAATGGTGAATTATAATTCTTAAACTGAAACAAAAAACTCACAATAAAATTTACATCAGGTATTCTCTACAACAGTAATAAAATGCCAGTCAGAGAACTTTTTGTTATCATCAGCAAAGAAAATCTGCACCAGAATGAAAATCAAAGCACTGCTTCCTTCACTGAGAATGTCTTACACAAAAAAAAGTCAGCTGAACTAAACAGTTGGGCTTAATGACATTATTATTTGCATTCGGGTTCAAACTCTACATCTCCTCACAGCTGAGGGACAAACATTTCCTAGACAGGCAACTTGTCCAGGGGACCACATTGTGAAATACGCTTCTTCTCTCTATAACCATATTTCATCTTTTCTTTTTAAACCCTACTCTCTCTACTTTTAATTCCAGGGCTGATGCTCCAAAGTCCTTCCTTCTATAACTAAGGTTCCCTATTGTATGCAATTTCTCTCTTTTCACTTAGACAAGGTAAGAGGAAATAAGGCCTCAAATGGTAAGAGGTAATCTCTGAATTATAAGTAAAAAAATCTAGGAGGGCATAATCTTTTTATGTATTTAGGAAAGAAGTAGACTCAGTATCTATTTTTCCCCCCTTCTGCCCAACAGGGTATTACACGCACTTCTTCACCATGGTATAGGTGGGCAAGGAACAGAAGGGCACTAGAAATGAGCAGATAAAATTGGGGAGGGGAGAAGAGTAAAAAAAGATGGGGATTTACCCTGCTCTTCTACCTTCCCATCCTCCTGGCCTTCTTCCAAAGATCCCTCCAGAGGGGAGAAGTGGTGACCCATTAGGGGCTGTATGACAGGGAAGGAAAATCCCAACCAATAGCTCTTTTGGTTACTCTCTAAGAAGCAATTCATATGTAAGGAATGTGTGTCTGTTGTGAACTACTTATATACCAACATCATGGCATAAGAATCCTTTAGGAGATTTATCTAAAATCTTTTAATCTTTTAATCTCTCTCCCAACTGCCTATCATTAGCACAGTCTACAGCAGAAAGAGATTAATAGAAAACTAATTCTTTAATCTGCTCACTACTTTCTAATTCCTAAACACCTAAGCCATTTACAACAACCACATTAGATCCCAAGAATTTCTTACCATTTTTGCTTTCCTTCAAAGTCAAAGTAGCTTGGTTTAGGAGTATTGCAATTTCCAACTGTGACCTAAATCAAGCGGGAGGGGGGTAAAATCAAGAACTTATTTTTCAAAGAAATGTCAGAGAAACTTCTAATTTTTAAATCTATTATGTATACTTCATAACTATAGGTTAGAAAATATCTGCATCATATAAAATAACAAAATTTAACATGCTTTGCAAAAGCAAACCAAAAAACAAACTTTAAATACAGGCTGCTTTGGCTTACTGCATAAAAAAACTGTTATCTAACAGTGTAATACATTAAAAAAAAAAAGGGTGACAGTGCATTCCTAAATTAGTAGACAAAATTATATATATAAAACAAATTATAAATATAGATTATGCAATCCTTATTACCATTTGTAATGTAGAAGAATTTTTAAACATGCAATAAACAAGCTTTAAAGTACAGTTTATCAGAATTCATCATACCGTCTGTCTGTGCTGATTCTCATAACACTATCAGCATTTTATCTCTCTCAAATTCCAGGATAAAGCACACTATTTTTAAAGTGCCCTATTATGAAACTAGTCAATATAAATTTAGATGCTAAAAGCCACACACAAAAAATTTCAAGGTTTCTCAATAATATAAGTTCTATTTATTCCACAACAATCTTCTCTTGTTTGTGCTCAATACTTATTTTTAATCCTCAAACACTTGTAGTTAAACTACACAGTAATTATTTTCATTGTGAATAAGCGTAAGTGAAATTCACACAACTGTAGAATTCACTACACAGCTCGATTCCCACTGCCAGCAGTAACCTCCCTTTCTGATGAACCCTCACAGCACTTACTCTATACCTCTCTGATGGCACTTTTCACTTTTACCTTGTGTTAGCAAGGTTTCTGTAGTCTCATCTTGCTATTAGAATATAGCCTCTAAGAAACCATTCTTAAGTCGCTCATTGCACATAACATAGTGTCTAACTTAAGGCAGTAAAAAAATGTTTATTGCATATAGAATGAATACATTAGGCATGTGTTCAACAAAATACCTATTTTCCCTAAAGCTAAATACCACAATCTGGACCCCATCTACTTCTCAAAGACTTACCCACTACCTCCTTCTACTCTTACACACTTGCATTTTGCTAAAATCAAACTGATAGTCTACTCACTAACCAGACTGATCTACTCATTGCATTTAGAATTTTTATTCTATTTTGCTCATGTTATTTCCCTCACCTAAAAAGACTTCTCTTCTCTCAGCTTTTCAAAATGCTAAATCTCCTTGCAGTCCCACTCAAGGTTCAAATTCTAAGAACCCTTTCCATCTACAATGATCTCATCCATCTCTGAGTTCCTAACAACCATCATCTCTACCATTTGCTTAGCCATGAATCACATGGCCCTCTGGCTGTTATTAAAATGTACATTTACACAGGGGCAGCCCGGTTATGATGGGACGGGGGAAGAAATGATGAAAGAGCAGGAGCTGCTTTTCTTGAACAATCACCATAAACCAAAAGTTTCACATATGTATGTCAAATGAGCCACACAACAATCCTGTTAGGCTTGCCATTACAAATTCATTCTATAAATGAGTACAGAGAAGCTCACACATGAGTAAATCTTGAATGAGGAGTCAAGACTTGACTCCAGGACCGTTAGACACCAAAGTCCAATATTACTCTACTATACAACACTCTGTTTTATATGCCACATGGAATCTAGGCTTCAGTTCTGGCATCTCTAAAATCACTTGAACTACTGTGTTAGAAATACGAAATGAGATAAACTACTAGGCATCATAAAAATAGCAGTTATTACTATTTGTGGTTTTTTCATCCAGACAACAGCCAGTGGCAGAAACAAATACCAGTATCTATCCTTCCTTTCTCTTATGGTAATAGAAGTCTCAGCCGGACACATGGTCATTGAGCTGAACATTACATGTGGCCATGCAACTTCTGCCCAGGTTCAGGGGGCTGGATGTATGTGAAAGTGATATAAATATCTTCCTTAAAAAGAAAGGGGGGCTTGGGGCTTCCCTGGTGGCGCAGTGGTTGAGAGTCCACCTGCTGATGCAGGGGACATGGGTTCGTGCCCGGGTCCGGGAAGATCTGACATGCCCCGGAGCAGCTGGGCCCGTGAGCCATGGCCACTGAGCCTGCACGTCTGGAGCCTGTGCTCTGCAACGGGAGAGGCCACAACAGTGAGAGGCCCGTGTACCGCAAAAAAAAAAAAAAAAAGAAAAGAAAAGAAACGGGGGGCTTGTTCTTCCCTTTCCCTCTGCCCTGGCTAGAACATGCGTATGGTGAGCCATCTCTGGCCATGGGAAGAGAATCTTAGGGCAGCAGTTCACAAACCTTTTAGTCTCATAATCCCGTTACACTCTTAGAAACTGAGCCCCCCAAAGAGCTTTTGTTTATGTGGGTTGTATCTATCAATATTTACTAGATTAGAAATGAAAAGAAATTTTAAAATATGTATTAATTCATTTAAAAATAATAAACTCATTACATGTTAACATAAATAACAAAATTTTATGAAAAATATATATTTTATTTTTTTTTATTTTTTATTTTTATTTATTTTTTTTTTTTGCGGTATGCGGGCCTCTCACTGTTGTGGCCTCCCCCGTTGCGGAGCACAGGCTCCGGACGCGCAGGCTCCGGACGCGCAGGCTCAGCGGCCATGGCTCACGGGCCCAGCCGCTCCGCGGCATATGGGATCCTCCCAGACCGGGGCACGAACCCGTATCCCCTGCATCGGCAGGCGGACTCTCAACCACTTGCGCCACCAGGGAGGCCCGAAAAATATATATTTTAAAGCGAAAAAAATTTAGTGAGAAAAGTGACAGTGTTTTACAATTTGCAAATCTTACTGTCTGCCTTAATAGAAGGCAGGTGTATTCTACTTCTGCATTCAATCTATTGCACTATATGCTGTTTTGGTTCAAGTAAATGAAGAAAATTCAACTTCACAGAGATACATTGTTAGAAAAGTATTTTAGTAGCATTTTCAGATAATTGTGGATACTCGTCTTTGATATCACACCAAACTAAACAAGTGGCAGTTTCTTTAAGGTTAGTTGCAATGTGGAATCTGAAGTGATACCAACAAATTTTTCACACTGTTACATTAAAATCCATTGGTCTGACCTGCACTTTCAATGTATCTTTTATCCACACATAATTTGTAACTTCACTCCCTGAAATATTTGAAAAAACAGTTCACTGAGTTACGCAGACCTTCCAAATGACACAATTCATTATACGTACAATATCAGAAGTTCACAATCATTAAAACCTCCACTAATCTTATCAAAAACGTTTTTCAATATTAGGAAGCTGTCAAGATCGGGTGGCAGATACAGATTTTCCAAACTTAATTTTCACTTAAAGGCTCAAATGTTGTCACTGGCAACAAATACTGTCAGTTGTTTTCCTTGAAGTGACAGGCTGACTTCACTCATTTTCAAGAAACTGTATGCCAAATGCTCAAATCTGAATAAGCATAGTTTATCAGTGAGTTGCTCTGTTAAGTAAAAATCATGTTTCATGTGGGTAGCTCAACTTGCAACCAAAAATTACACAGGTGTTTTCCCTCAAAACAACCAACATAATTCAGTATGCAGGAGAAGTATTTTGTGTGTACCCCCATTACATCACACACAATATTAAAAAGATGTGTACTCAAGAGTTAATACTGAATAAAAATCAATAATTTTCACTGCTTCATCAAAGACATTTTAAAGTGAAACTGGCCTTTTTTTTTTTTTTTTTTTAACTCAGAGTACATAGTGGTTAAAAAAAAATAACTACTAGTACAGTCTGCTACCACTGCCTTGGTTCATGCTAACACATCAGCAGTTTTATCTGCCATGACAGCACAGAAAAAAGGCAAATACACGCATATCTCGTTTTACTGCACTTTGCTTCACTGTGCTTTGCAGACACTGTGGTTTTCACAAATTAAAGGTTTGTGGACACCCTGTATCAAGCAAGTCTATCGGCACCATTTTTCCAATAGCATTTGCTCACTTCATGTCCCTGGGTTACATTTTGCTAATTCTCCCAATATTTCAAACCCTCCACTAGTGAAAAGATTATGAGTCACTGAAGGCTCAGATGATGGTTAGCATTTTTTAGCAATAAAATATTTTTTAATTGAGGTATATACATTTTTTAGACATAACACTTTTGCACACTTAATGGACTACAGTATAGTATAAACATAACTTTTATATGCACTGGGAAACCAAAACATTCACGTGACTCACTTTATTGTGCTATGTGCTTTACTGCAGTGGTCTACAACTGAACCCTTGATATCTCTGAGGTATGCCTGTAGTGTCTTGGTATTATTATGAAAATAGTTTTGACTTTATATTCTGTGAAAGTCTGAGGGATTATCAGGGGACCATAGTTTGAGAACTGCTGCCTTGATGGATGGCTGAACTACAAGATAGACAAAGACTAAGCCCCTGGATGATCACATGAAACAGAAGCACCCTATCAGCCCTAGATCACCTACCTCCAGACCATTATGTGAGATGAAAATAGAAGTCCAGGGGTTCCTTGGTGGCGCAGTGGTTAAAAGTCTGCCTACCGACGCAGGGGACACGGGTCCGGGAAGATCCCACATGCCGCGGAGCAGCTAGGCCCGTGAGCCATGGCCGCTGAGCCTGCGCGTCCGGAGCCTGTGCTCCGCAACGGGAGAGGCCATAACAGTGAGAGACCCGCGTATCGCAAAAAATAAAAAAATAAAAAATAAAAAAATAAAAGTTCAGCAGCTGACCCAGTATCCTCACTGATACAGAAGCTTTTGTATTCCCAAATTCAAAGAATAGTTCTGGATCCAGAAAGACTGGGAAAATAAAACTACAGGATTTTAGGACATCGTAAGTAACAGCTTCCAAATCAGGGATGATGAATCCTAAGCTATGAAACAGTTATAAAATGCAGCACTTTAACAGAGCATCATCTAAACTCTGTTCTCTCTGATATATGTATGATATATCCAGTGCCCCTGAAACAGAATATTTCAACAAAGTTTGCCAATGGTAAATGCCAGTGAATCAAGTATACCCAGGTTAAAGTAGGAGGACATGCTGAGTATCCCCACTTGTGCTAGTGCTGAAGGTTCCTCAACAGGAGCTTGAAATTTTCACAGGTTTCACCTGTGAAACCTCTAGTTTCACAGGTGTCAATTAGTTATCTTTTGCTGGGAGAGTGCAGGCTAATGCATGGAGGACCAAAAAAAAACCCTGTTAATTGGTGTGATCTTTCTGAAACTTCACTAAAAGATAATTGTGCAGCCATAAGCTTATCCAAGACTAAAAGAGCTATTATGTTATGCCTGAGAAAGTAAGGTTCACATCTCAGCTTATTTTCAGGCTCTTCCTGCTGACAAAATAGAGTGCTATTTGGAATAGGAAATGTAATTATTTTATGATAAAGGTTGATTTTATGAGAAATGTAATTATTTTATGAGAAATTCTGATCCACCATACAGGAATTATATTGGACTTTCAACTTTGTTATTCTATCAAAGATGCTATTTTTAATACTGCCACAGAATTCTGATAAAAACAACATATTTAGAAGAGATTGATAAACACTGTGTGCCCTAACATATCTAAGTAAGCATAATCTTATTCTCTAATTCTCTAATAATTGTTCTCCAATAACGAGGAATTTTATTTCCAGAAACAGAATCTCTCTAACCCCACTAATGTCAAGAGGGTGAGGAACACACGCCTCTTCCAGACTATCTGGATGAAGTACACCTGAGACAGAATGGTTGCCAGCTCACAGGTGACTATAGTTCACTGATGACTCGAATATCAGATATTTAATAATGATGATGCTAATATCAATAAATATATGTCATAGAAAGAAAAACAATGTTTTTAGGAAATCTGGAGAAAATTAGTCTTATACTGTCCAGAGAATCTCAGTCAGCCATGTTACTGGTCCAAGCGCAATGCTCAATAAATTCTTGTTAAATAATTGAAAGTCTCATTTTAATGTTATTAGGACAGGATAAATGACCAAAGAGAAAACAGATATCCAGGACTTTTGCATGAAAACAAATTCTGAGGCCAATTCAGGCATATTTTCATTCCACACTATAATTTATACCATTTGTTCCTACCAGCTATATCTCTCAGGTCACTTTAACTGATATTCATCAATCTTCAAAAGAAGGTTCATCTCTACTTAGTATATTCAGTTTAAGAATACAGAGGGACCCCACAACTTTTTTTTTTTTTAAAGAATACAGGGGGAAACAGATACCAAGAGGCATAAAATGGGCTGTTATCCAGAACTTCATTCCTTCCAGTGTTCCAAAGAGCTGGAGTTTTCCTGAACTGTTATTTAACTCTTGTAAGCGATTTTTCACATGTTTAAATCTAAACACCTCAAGTAACTTTGTAAGTCTCTTGATGGCAAGTGTCATGATGCTTTTGCTTCTCTGCATCCCCCACAGGCATAACACCCAAGTGTTTTGCCATAAAAGATGGTGAACAAGTATTTGTCGATTATGATAAAGCAATTATTTTTCTAACCCAATTACTCTTTGAGGATAAATTAAAGATGTCTCATATGTCATATGACATTATTATTACTATTCCCATACTTCCAGGTAATCTTTGGAGCCTTAGAGTCAGGAGCTACAATCTAGTTCTAGTTCTGTATGACCCTAGGCAAGTTATCTACTCTCTCCGGGTTTCCTTATTCCTAAGAGAAGGGCATTATTTCATCTGGTGTTTTCTAGCTCTAAAATTTTTATAACTGTATCTAACACAAGCATATTCCGCCAAAACATGTCTAAGATATTTAGGGTTAAAAAAATCACAATAATAAAAGTAGTAATACTTTATTTTGCATTGCACCACCCTCTTTATTATTCTCAGAAATTTTTTTTAACGTTACTACGTTTACTTCCAAACGACCCTCTGGCAAGAGTGAACGATAAATCTTGTTTTGTAAATGTTCTGAAGCTGGTGAAAGCGTTAAGTGCAAGGCCACTGAGCAAGTCAGAGAAGACACAGAAAAACTGTCATTCAGGGTCAGCTAAATATCACTCCTAGGATAGCAGACAAGTCCTTTCCATGTCCAGAATGCTAATCCTTAGCAGATGATTATAAAACAACACACACACACACAGGCAAACTTCATTACACCTAGCCATTAATCAAGCACGTTTACTATGTTTTTTGGAGGAAAGAGAAGGCCTGTGGTCGCTCTCCCGCATCCACCCCTTCCCTGCGACTTTACCTGCTTGTACCGGGCATACAGGTACAAGAGCTGCTCCCTGCTGGCCCCTTGAACCAGGCCTCGGAAGTGCGCGGCAGCCTTCTCAAACAGCTCTGTCAGCCTCCAGGACGCCTCGGTCTCCGGGCTCTGGAGGGATTCCATATCCACGGAGCCGTCCCCCGAGCTCAGCTCTCCACCGCTGTCGCTCGTAGTGGCTCCCGCAGGCAGGAATGGCGAAGCCATGTGACCGCCTGTCTTCTTCAGACGGGGTGTGACGCCGGCTTGGGGGCCGAACTCAAGTCGGACCCAAGCTCACTTACGCGCGCTCCTCGCTTAACTCTGCCTCCTTCTCTCCCCCTGCCCTCCCTGGGCGTGCGTGGCGGGCTCCACCACCCTCTGCAGCTCTCCCCCGCTGCCCGGTCTCTTCCGGCAAACCGTGGCTAACAGCGCGCTCGGGACACGCCGGGTCCCTCCAACGGCGGGGCGGGGGTCTGCGAGCAGCACAGCAGGAAGTACTGGAGAGAGGGAGGCGGGGCGGCGTGAGCGCGGGGCGGCGTGAGCGCGGGGCGGCGTGAGCGCGGGGCGGCGTGAGCGCGGGGCGGCGTGAGCGCGGGGCGGCGTGAGCGGCAGAGCACGCGCCCGGAGCTACGGCCGGCGTCCTCTTTCTCACTGGGCGGGGGAAGCGTGGGTGGCCCTTCGTTGGGCACCGCCTCTATGTTGCGGGACTCATGCGACCGCGCTGGGGGAACGCTGCTTGGAGAAACAGTCCTCAGTCGTTGAGGTGTCTGTTAATCGTTTCGTTGAAAACACTAGGCCATCGGGGGTGGGGGAAGGAGGCCGTCTATTTGGTAGTGTAGCGATAGAAGCGGAGTCGTGGGAAACTTGGAGCTGAGGACGAAGGTTCCGCCTGCGCCCGCCTCCCAAGGTTATGTGTCCCGAGCGCCCCAAATGAGCTTCGGATACCTGCATCCGTTGCTGGAGAGTTTGGTTCTAACTTGAATAGTGAATGAAAATTTGGGAGATGGGGCCTTCAACGCCCAAATTGTGTGATTGGTCCAATCTCTCCGTGTCTTGCTTTGCATGCGTGCGTGACCCCCATCTCTCTGAGCTTTATGGGACCCCACCCACACTCCAGGGCCCTCAGCACGGTGCTTCTTCCCAGCTCAGCCTTTGCCACTGTGCTTTGGCAGACCCTGAAAAGTGAAAACAAAAATGTACTACGTAGTTCTGCCCTGAAGGAACTCAGAAAACTGCAGAAACTGTAACGTGATTGTGATAGTGTCAAAGAAAATCGTCAATAACCAATCTGTAATAGTAGAAGGGAGGACTTCCCTGGTGGCATAGTGCTTAAGAATCTGCCTGCCAATGCAGGGACACGGGTTTGAGCCCTGGTCCGGGAAGATCCCACATACCACGGAGCAACTAAGCCCGTGCGCCACAACTACTGAAGCCGACGCGCCTAGAGCCCATGCTCCGCAACAGGAGAAGCCACCGCAATGAGAATCCTGCACACCAAAACAAAGACCCAATGCAGCCAAAGATAAATAAATTTAAAAAGAATAGAGGAGAGTTTTATTTGAGCCAAACTGAGGACTATAGTCCAGGAGTTAGCCTCTCGGTAGATCTGAGGAACTGCTCTGGAGAAGCATGGTTTTCAGCACAATTTTATGTTCCTTCAGAAGAAAGAACATCAAACCTGATAAGAGTACATTCCTTCAAAGTTACAAACAAACAAACAGATTAGCTTGTACACAGCAAGTTAGTATGGCTTTGGCACCTGGCTCCTTATAAAGGAGCTTTATCATCAAAGGGGTACTAGCATTGATGTCCCAGAAAGGGAGACTTTTATCTCTGTCATCAGAACGGACATTCTTTACTTCTGGACAGTGCACTCTTTTCTTCATTGGTTAGAGCAGATATACAATGCATGTTGATTGGCTACAAGGCAGGCTGTTCTAGATAGCATAAAGTTCAAGCCAAATCAACGTATAAGCTTGAGTGACTTCCCCATACCTCAATATGTGAAAATTTCTTCCATCAATAGTTAAGTTTTACTGAGTGGTTATTATGTCCTAAGTGTTGTTAAAAACAACAACAACATTATATTCATTCAGTTCTCAAAACATTGTAATAAGCACCATCAGAATGGTACAAAGAAGGTGTTCTAAAGAATGGTTATTCACTGTTTGGGGTTAGGCTTTAGATAGGTGGACAGGGGAGAAGGGGTAGACAGGGTGAGAGAACAAAGAAAAAAGGCAGGAAGATGAGAAAGCTTGGATCAGGATTCAACAAACATTCCTTGAGTATCCCAAATGTACCACTGTTAGTCCCTGCTCTCAGGGCACTCATGGTCCAGTCAAGGGATGGTTGATGAACAAAGTCTTGTCATTAAAAAGTGATAATAGTAACTTATTGATTCCGTTACTGTTTAAGGGAGTTAATCCTTAGTGCTTAAGGTAGGTATAGTTATTTCCAGTTTAGACAGGAAGTCAGCACAGAGTGGTTAAGTAACTTGCCCAAGGCTGCACAGCTAACAAGTAGAGAAACAAGGGAAAAATCAAAGTTGTAAGTTGTTTTAGTCAGAAATTGCCTGCATATGGTGTAATGAAAGATGATGAATCTGAAAAGTAGACTGAAGGGAAGGTACATGGACCTTTATATACCTCTGTGGAATTTTTATTAGAAATGGGAATTAAGTATTATCAACAGTTTTTTCGGCAGCCCTGGAGATTATGTTTTTTCTACTTTCATCTTTTAAAGGAAATATTAATAAAGTTTCTATTTCAATGAATTATATGAACAATGATATTAATAAATTAATAGGAACTTAATGAAATATTAACAAACACTAATAAATTAATATAAATTTTAATGTGTTATGTTAATAGATTTCCTAATGTTGAATTACACTTCTATTCCTGGAATAAACTCACTCTGGTCTTGGTCCTGCTTTTTTGTTGGTTTTTAAATTATTTCTAGGCTCAGTTTGCTAATATTTTCTTCAGTATCTCTACAGCCCTATTTAAAGGTGACTGACAGTTTTCCTTTTTGTTCTGTCCTTTCTCAATTTTGTGTCAGGGTAATAGTAGACCTGTAGAATATATTTAGAAGTTTTCACCTTTTTCTATATTCTGCAACAGTATAAATAACATGGGAATAGAGCAAGCACAAATCTCATGGCTGGTGGGAGTGTAAATTGATACAACCACTTTGGGAAAATGTTTGGTACTATTTACTAAAGGTAAATATGAGCAATTCTACTTCTACCCAGCAAGCATGTATATATGCATTCATCCAAAGACACATATAAGAACATTCACAGCAGCACTATTCCTGATCTCCTCAAACTGGAAACACCCAAATAGCCATCAACAGTAATAACAATAAACTGTAGTGTGTTTACACAACAGAATACTATTCAGCAGCAAGAATGAACTAATTTACAATCAGACACAACGTATGAATGAATCTCATAAACATAATGTAGAGCCCAGGAAACCTGACAACAAAGAGCTAATTCTGTATGTTTCCATTCATATACAGCTCAAAGTCAGGCAAAATGAACCTATGATGTTAGAAGTCAGGATAGTGAGTAGTCTTGGGGTTAGTAATCTGAAGGGTGCATAAAGGGGGCTTCTGGCTGTTGGTGATGTTCTCTTTCTTGAGCTGAATGCTGGTTGCACAAGTGTGTTCACTTTATGAAAACTCACTTAAAATTTTTGTACTTTTCTGTATATAAATTATATCTGAATGAAAAATTTAAGAACAAAAGAAAAAGAAAGAAAGAAAGAGCTCCTGATATTCAGAAGCTGGTCTAGTACTCACAGCTAAGCCATATTATTCTCCTATTAGATAGACATAATCTCATGAAATACCAACCTCAGACAAGGTCACTCTGAGACCATGATAAAATGAGATAAAGTAAAGCACTTCAGAAATTTGCCTAAGCATAGACAAAAACAAGATCACTCTGCCAACCACAAAGTACCACAAAATACCCTTTCTCTTGGCCACAATGAGTGACTATTACTTATTTACAAATTATAGCTTTATTCTCATTCTAGTCTTCCCTCTGTATAGATAAGACTGATTGAGATGCCCAATCATAAATTGCCCCAGCTGCCTGACAGCATCCAATAAGGGCAAATCCCCAATTCCTTAGATTTCTCCCTCAACTCACCAACGAAAGCCCAAATCCTATAATAGGTTACTTCTTAACACCTTACTGAGACAGCCCATTGTTCTCCATGTATGTGTTCTTCCTCACTATAGTAAATCCAACTTGGTTACAGGAGCCTGAAGAGCATTAATGCCTGAGAACGTTTGATTTCTTGACGATTCAATTAAAACACCCAAACTATCAGGATCTGATGACTTAGAGGGAAGAGAGCCTTTACAATCAGTGTTTCCATTCAAGCATTTCTTGGGAACTGTAGGAAACTGTATATGTTTTTCTGAATCTCAAGATAAATCAGCTGAGAAATCAGGAAGACAGGAGAAAATATTATGATTAGAATAAAAGCTTAAACAATCAGAATTAAAGTTTGACAATCAACATAGAGAAGGTACTGATTCAAAGGGATCCACTGACAAGTCAAAAGCAATAGCAGGATATTGTTAACACCTGGAGTCCAAAGTGAGCCAGGGAAAGGAGCAGGCAGGAGAAAATCTAATCAAGATCTAATTAGTCTTGCAGAGTTGCCATTTTACACGTGTTCGTTGCTCCACCTGCTGATAACAGTGCAAATAAAATAAATATTAATAAGATTATATGCATAAGCTACTTCATACAAATTCTGTGAGTGATGTTCTGAGAAATAAGTTCTAGAAAAATAAGTTCTAGAAGCAAAATAACTCCTTAAATTGGCAGCTTCCTTAAGTGATGCTGAGTAGTGCTGTTACCTTTGCTAAGAGATCTGAATGTTATGTTACTAGAGTACCACCTGACATCGTTTGCCAGTATTTTCCAGTGTTTGTATTCACCAAAGGCTACAGTTCTTTATAAGTACTTTCACAGAGGAAGTGCAAAAACAAGATGTGGATGTTTTTGTGAAATACTCCAACACAACATCCTGAAGGGACGTGAAATCTGAATTAACAAAAGTCACATCTGTCTCAATGGCAAAACCAAAGTCTAGGCAAGCAGAAAAAATATTTTTGTTAAAAATACCTGGATTGAATTTAGTACAATTCAGGTTTTGTGACATACTGGCATTTTTTTACATTGCCATCAAAATATTCATTAATATGTTAATTCCCAATATGTTTCAGACACAGTACTAAGCCCTAGGATACTAGGATGAATGTGATTATTTTTCCCCTCTCTCACTCTACTCCAGTTACATGGGCCTCATGTGGCTTCTCTACAAACCAGGCATAACCCAGAATACTCCCATCTTAGTGCCTTTTCACTTGCTAGTCCCTCTTTCTGGAACACTTTATCCTCAGATATCTACACACATGATTTGCCCTCACCTCCTTCAGGTCTTTGCTCACATGACACATTAGTCAAAACTTCTTTGACCACCTGTTAAAAATCACAACCCCATCCTCACCATCACTCTCTATCCCCCTTCTTCAGCACTTATCGCCAGGTAAACTACAATATATTTTACTCATTTATTACATCATTTGTATCTAAGTTCCATGAAGACAGGGATTTTTGTCCATTTTTATCACTTCTATATTCCCCAGATCTGGCAGGTAGCTAAATCTTTACTGAATAAGTAAATGAGTGAATGTATAAAAGACAGAGTCATTGTTCTTTAAGGGCTGAATAGTAAATGAATAAGGACAATAAAATATTACAAGTGATGTGGAAAAGGGCATACCAGGCAGTAGATGTAGCATGGGCAAAGGCACAGTGCCATTTACTTACGTTAGTAAATGTAAGTACTTTAAAATTAGCAAGCAATATTGCTATAAGCAAACAGCAGAACTATACTCAGCTGTTTTTCTCTCTTACCCACCATAAACTAAAAATTGGAATATAAGTTAACCTACTACTAAGAGGAAAAACCTTGCTTAACAAAGGCCACATTATTTTGCAAATATTTAAAAGAATAGAATTCTTATAGATCAGTGGCTTCTTTTTACAACAGTAAATTAAATTGTTAGTATTTATCAAGGAATAATCTTCTAGGAAAACCCTGGCCTTTAATCCAACTCCTTAAGCGCATTAGTGGGACTCCAGCATATAGACAGATAAGCAGGTAGAGAGAGATATTACACTGCATGATTTAATTTGCATGATTTAATTTAACTTGAAACCCATTCGACCACCTTCAAATAGAATAACCAGCAGAATTGTACTAAATCAGGAATCGTGACAGGAGAATCAGAGTTCTGACCCTGGAGTGTCTGTGAGATCTGTATGAGCAAAATTTAATGAAAAAAAGTTACACCCTCAAGTTCGTAGGAATAGTTAGATATTTCCTACTAAAAAATAAGTGGGGAAAGTGATTTATTTTGAGACCACCTCAGCAGAGTCTGTTTGACGATAGTGGACAACTTAACTCAGAACAAGTAATAGGAACTTCTGGGGGATGGGTTTATGGGTTTACAAACTGACTTTATGAAAGAATTTTGTGCAATGCAATTTATCATTATGTGGATATAATTATAAGGGCAAATCACATGCCACAAAGCAAAACAGGATTAGATAATAAAAGCCTAGCATATTCTTACAAATCAATACTAAAAGGGTTCCATTCTGCTTGATAAATCTGGACCACAGAGCAATAAAGAAAATCAGTGGACTTAAGTGTGTAGAGCTGGCTGACTTCTGCGCCACGTCTGAAACATTTTGTTGTTGTTAATATAGTAGCTAGTACATTAGTAGTGCTTAATGAGTATTATTTTTTAGTAAATGTAAGTACTTTAAAATTTTCAGACTTATTTTGACTTGCTAAAAATTAATCAACAATAAATTATTAAGTGCTGACATTAATCTTTCAGATAATATATAAAAATAAAGTAAAAAGTACACAGGCTGAAGAGTCTGATATCATCCTTACCATCAAGTAACTTAAAGTTGTAGAAACAAGATTAGGACTCATGAAACAATTAGAAAATCAAATAAGACTAACAGTAAGTGCTAAATCTTGTGATGCAACCTGAAGTGAAATACTAATAGGATTTTTTTAGCTGAATACTCTCACCATAAAAGTCCTCAATCAAGGGACTTCCCTGGCGGTCCAGTGGGTGAGACTCCACGCCCCCAATGCAGGGGGCCCAGGTTCGATCCCTGGTGGGGGAACTAGATCCCACAATGCGTGCCGCAACTAAGAAGTACGTGTGCCGCAACTAAAAGATCCGCGTGCTGCAGCAAGGATCCCGCATGCCGCAACTGAGACCCGGTTCAGCCAAAATGAATTAAAAAAAAAAAAAAAGTCCTCAATCGAGCACCATTGTTTTTCCAGAAGAGGCTCTTTTAAAAATAAGTGACTTGTATCTGGCCTTACATTTAGGTGGGTGACCAGTGTACCTAACACCCAGGTCTCCAAGCAGTCTGGGGCTTTTACATAAACTAAAACAACACACTGTGCTCAGAATTCATTAAATGGCAAGGGAGCTATTAGTCAATTGTCAGAAGCTAATGTGAACTATTTGCGGGTGCATCAGAAGTAAAGATCTTTAGGGAAAGTATCCCCGAACTTGAAACTAAGAAACTGAATTTTTTCTGATCCATCACTGTAAACTTTTTCTGGATACAATTACTGGTTTGAAGAATAAAGGATCCAGAAACAAAAAGCATAACTAACACATTGTTCCTTCATAATGCATAATTTCTTTATAGAAAAAAATGAGTCCTGTGAGTTTAAGTCTCCTCTCTGAAGTGTAGAAAACATCATCTTGCTGGGCATCAAGAGGAGTGGAAGCGTAATATACATATTGACCACATGATGCCGACAGAGAGCAAAGTTTGTTTCCTGCCAGTGTGACGGGCTTGCTGGATTATCTTTGTCCTTTGGGTTTTCAGGCTTAGGAAAGACAGACCTTACACGTCCTATGGCACAGTGAATGGAACAATCGTTTATGTAATTATATCTTTATTTTAAGCAGCAGTCAAGCCCTAATTCTGTTTCTTATTTAGACTCAGAACCCAGGAACTAAGAGTGAAGAGGAAAGCAGGCTAAGATGTGCTTGATTAAAATGCTGGAGAGGGTGTGGAGAAAAGGGAACCCTGTTGCACTGCTGGTGGGAATGTAAATTGATACAGCCACTATGGAGAAAAGTATGGAGGTTCCTTAAAAAACTAAAAATAGAATTACCATATGACCCAGCAATCCCACTACTGGGCATATACCCAGAGAAAACCATAATTCAAAAAGACACATGTGGGCTTCGCTGGTGGCATAGTGGTTGAGAGTCTGCCTGCCGATGCAGGGGACACCAGTTCGTGCTGCAGTCCGGGAGGATCCCACATGCCGCGGAGCGGCTGGGCCCGTGAGCCATGGCCACTGGACCTGCGCGTCCGGAGCCTGTACTCCGCAACGGGAGAGGCCACAACGGTGAGAGGCCCACATACCGCAAACAAAAAGAAAAAAAAAAGACACATGCACTCCAATGTTCATTGCAGCACTATTTACAATAGCCAGGTCATGGCAGCAACCTAAATGCCCACTGACAGACAAATGGATAAAGAAGATGTGGTACATATATACAATGGAATATTACTCAGCCATAAAAATTAACAAAATTGGGTCATTTGTAGAGATGTGGATGGACCTAGAGACTGCCAGAGAGAGTGAAGTAAGTCAGAAAGAGAAAATCAAATATCGTATATTAACACATATATGTGGAATCTAGAAAAATGGTACAGATGAACTGGTTTGCAGGGCAGAAATAGAGACACAGATGTAGAGAACAAACGTATGGACACCAAGGGGGGAAAGCCGGGGGGGCAATGGGTGGAATGGGGGTAGGGTGGGATGAATTGGGAGATTGGGATTGACATATATACACTAATATGTATAAAATAGATAACTAATAAGAACCTGCTGTAGAAAGAAAGAAAGAAAGAAAGAAAAGTTTTTTAAAAAGATGTGCTTTGTTAAAAAAAAAATTGTTCTGACAAGTCCATTTACTATTCTGAACATCACAGTAAGAAACAGAGGTCATAAAGTGTAGAGTGAGATAACTTAGCTCTGAATCTACGCCATTACTGGCTTTTGATTATTGTTGGTTGTTGTTTTTGCTTTTGTTTGGATTTTCTTTTCTTGACTATTTGTAAATTAACATTTTACACTCCCAAACCTGTGTGCCTTATCCTCTTATCCCAAATATTTTGGAGAAATTTAAATTTAAAATTGACATTGTAAAATACACAGCAAATAATTAAATATTTAGCATGTATATCATGACATGCTTATTAAAGTTTAAAAGACTTGGCAAATGAAAACGTACAAAAATTTGAATTTCTCATATGCCAAACTTTCTTTAAGTTTGCATTCATCAAAATATCCCTTCTATGTTGATATTGATGTTCACAGCTGAGCATCATTCTGGAAGAAACCATGACTTTTGATGAATTTTGTGACATTTATGCTTGGAAGAGTTGGTCAGACATTAGTCATCAAAAACTAGGAATGGTTTTTATCATCAAGAAAATCTGGTCAGGCAGACACAATCACATGTAAACAGTTTCATTTATATTACCTTAAAAATAGAGGATCGGGGCTTCCCTGGTGGCGCAGTGGTTGAGAGTCCGCCTGCCGATGCAGGAGACACGGGTTCGTGTCCCCGTCTGGGAAGAACCCACTTGCCGCGGAGTGGCTAGGCCTGTGAGCCATGGCCGCTGAGCCTGCGCGTCCGGAGCCTGTGCTCCGCAACGGGAGAGGCCACAACAGTGAGAGGCCCGTGTACCGCAAAAAAAAAAAAAAAAAAAAAGAGGATAACATCCAAGTAGTTTTGAATGCAGTACTTTTTTCTAAAAATATCTTTAGATTAAAAATTATTCATTTATTTTTCTAGTTGAAGTCTTATAGTAATTTTTAATTTCCATCTCTTGAAATGTCAAATGACCATGAATATTAGGCCTTTATTTGGCTGTAGAATTAAACCTCTCCTCCTTCATTCCCCCAAATGTGTCAAGAAAATAGTAAGATTTCTTTATTAGAGTGCATCAAGTATTGCTCTGAAATAACAGCACTGTAAAGCTTACCAACAGACCACATGCTAATTACCATTTCTGATTCTATGGGTATATGGGTACACAGAAGTATTACACACTCATGCATACACATAAACATCACTGGCTTTTTTTTTTTTTTTTGCGGTATGCGGGCCTCTCATTATTGTGGCCTCTCCCGTTGCGGAGCACAGGCTCCGGACGCGCAGGCTCAGTGGCCATGGCTCATGGGCCCAGCCACTACGCGGCATGTGGGATCCTCCCGGACCGGGACACGAACCCACGTCCCCTGCATCAGCAGGCGGACTCTCAACCACTGCACCACCAGGGAAGCCCCATCACTGGCTATTTTAATTGGTCTGAATATTGACGTTCCTGCTTCTGATTCTTTTTCATGATAAATTTTTTAAAATCAATTGTTTAGTATTAACATTTTCAAATGTACAGAAAAGTTGGAAGAATACTAATCACCCAATTATCTATCTCCAGGATTCAATAATTGTTAATATTTTGCCATATTTGCTTTATCTATCTACCTATAATTTTTTGATGAACCACTTGAAAATAAGCTGCAGACATCATAATACTTCAAAACCTAAGTACTATAGTATTGTATCTTCTAAAAATAAAAAAATAAAGTATGTATCTTCTAAAAAATAAATAAAATAAATATGCCTCTATCATACTTAAGAAAAGTAACAAATATCATCTAGTATGCAGTCCTCTGTATTCAAATTTTCCTGGTTTTTCCAAAAAGGCTTTTAAATACACACACATATATTCAAATTACGTAAGACTAAAATACATGGTTATAGATACAGAGCATAAGTGAAACAGCATAAGAAAGCCAGAGCTCAAGTTCAAAAGGCCTTGGTCAAAAAAATCAGAGTGCTTTATAGGGAAGGTGAACAGTTAGCAAGAATTTGTTGACAATTGACCACATGCTAATTACCATTTCTGATTCTATGAGTGTATATGGGTATAGAGAAGCATCAAAGGCATTGAGCCTACATTTGTGCTTAGCACAACACAGCAGTAGAAAGTTCCTGAAATTTCTTTCTTTTTTAAAATTAATTAATTAATTAATTAATTTTTTGCTGCATTGGGTCTTAGTTGCTGCGCGCGGGCTTTTCTCTAGTTGTGGCGAGCAGGGACTACTCTTCGTAGTGGTGCGCGGGCTTCTCATTGCGGTGGCTTCTCTTGTTGCGGAGCACGGGTTCTAGGTGTGCAGCTTTCAGCAGTTGTGGCTCGCGGGCTCTAAAGCGCAGGCTCAGTAGTTGTGGCACATGGGCTTAGTTGCTCCGCGGCATGTGGGATCTTTCCGGACCAGGGCTCGAACCCGTGTCCCCTGCATCGGCAGGCGGATTCTCAACCACTGCGCCACCAGGGAAGCCCTGAAATTTCTTATTAATTGACATGTTTTTTAAATGAATCAAAGAGCCATACTTTCGCTTAAATACCAAGAAGATAAAAATGAAGTCTTTTTGTGATATTTTATCCTAAATATGTAGTTTGTCCTTTTCTAACTTCTAAACAGAAAAATAACTCTCATGTCATAGTCATCTTACATAGATCATACCTTTTTTGAAAGGGCATGTTATCATCATACGTAAAGATAATATTTGAATTATTTTGTTACATCAAGTTGTCATGCTCTTTTGCTTAATAGGAAGGTCCATTCCATTTTGTGTTTCAGTTCATGGTGTGGGGTGAGTTTATGAAGAGACATAAGACAGAGAAAGAAGGGATGAGAAGGAAAAGAAGACTTGAGTTGTGCACAGACCAACGTAGTGACTGGGGGACGGGACCCACATGCACAAAAGACGGGCTCACCCATTACATAATTCAACTCTAAATGACGTACCAAGGACTGTTACTGTTAGTGCTACAGGAATTCAGAAGAGAGGGATATCAGTGAGGACTGGTGTTGAGAGGGAGGCTCCAGAGCTTCCTGGAGGTGGGAGCAGAGCCTTGAGAGGTGGTCAGATTTGAATGGGGAAAAGAAGTGTGAAGGGCATTGCAGGCGAGTGAAGCCACGCAAGAAAAGCCATCACAGCACACTTGCAAGAGAGAGCTGGCTTTGGGGTGATGGGGACTGAGTGGGCAGCAGGGAGGGGAAGGGAAAGATGGGGGTGAAGTGATGCAAAACTTGAGTTTCCCTATGACAAAGGAAGAGCCTCTTCTTCCCCCTGTACTCCCTTTCCCAGGAACTGGTAGCTATAGCAGTCATAGTTGAAGTGTAAGATTATAATTTTGAGGTGAAAATAGGTGATGAGATTGGCTTAGTTAAGCGTGTTGAGAATTGTAAGGAGAGAGATGGATGAATTTGACGTTAACTCAATGGCTACAATCCACCTATTAAAGTGGCATTCGATTGACTTGGATTTCCTTCTTTTTTTTTTCTTTTATTCTTTTGTTCATAATATTCTAGGGCCTTCATTGCTGAGTACTGACTAGGATAAAATCGTATTACCCTTTATCATATTGAAGTTTCTCACATTTATCCAAAGCATCTATTACAATTGAGTAGTTAAAATAAGGGTGTTCTAGTAGCTTCCTACTAAAGCCTCTACAGTCCATCTGGAGCCCAACCTTGGCCTCCCTGGCAGATCTACCCTGGTAGGTGTACATCCAAAAGAATCCCCATTGGGGGGCATCATTCACTGATCTGAGAACTCTGCCCCATTAACACTGAAGGGGTTTATTAGTTGTTTGGTAGGAGTTTACATGAAGAATTTACTGCTGATATCCATCAGAGCGGACAGGTTACGTGGCAGTAACAAAAAGTTCCAAACTTCAATGGCTTAACCCCACAAATCTTTGATTTCACTCACACTGTTCCTCTGCTCATCAGAGTCATCAGGGACCCATGCCGACAGGACCCATCTCAACACCTGCTTCCACAGAAGCAGCAATAAAGGATAATAGAGCAAATGGTGCACTGGCTCTTTAAGTTTTCACTCAGGAGTAACGTAAGTCACTTCTGCACACATTTCATTAGCCAAAGTCAGGCAGAGGGTCATGCCTAACTTCAAAGGGGGCAGAGAAGTACAATCCTACTATGTACCCAGAAAGAGAGAAAAGCAGAGCTATTCATGAATATCTGTAATGACATTCACTATCTTACTCTTTTTTCTTTCCTTCTTCCCTACTGTTTGTGAAAACATATTATGCTATTTAATGGAAAACTCCCCGCCAGGTTAGTGTCACTTGCTGAATGATGAGATGAGCTGCTTTATTATTTTTCCTTTCAAAGGTAATTCTGTGCATTATTTGATAGGACTAGAATATGATTTCTGCAAATATCGCCCAGTTCAGAGACCATCTGTAGTTTATGGAAAATATTAACTGTAATGAACATAATTGCACTGAGTCACATGTCAGCAACATCTTCTTCTTTTCCATGGAAACCAGGAGACATTTTACAATTTATCAACAAGTGTGCTGCCAGAATAGAGTTGAAAGCTTGCTTCCAACTCACTGTGCCTGTCCAGGCATAGCCCAATTATCCTTAATGTATGGAAGAAATAGCTGTGTATTTCCTGCTGTGCTTCTCGCACTTCAGCTGCTGGCTGAGCACTAGGCAACATGTTATATTGTCACCTTCCTGCAGGGTCAGTTGAGGATTTCTGTTTTTATTACTGGAATGATGAGCATGCCTTAGCAGTTTGGAGGAGTTAGTTATCTGATACCTTATGGTATGTCAAGGGCATTGGCCTTGACATAGAAAGAACTTTGCACAGGCTTGCCACCCATCTGGAATATGTCACTTATTTTCTGCTTTTCAAATGATTCCCTGTTTTGTTTTGTACTTTGCCCCCTGTCTGTTTTTAATTTCTTTACCTTGGAATTCCTTCTAAACATTGTTATTGTCGTTGTTGATGAGGAAGGTCATAGCCGAGGACTAGTATGACCACACTTTGAGTTCGTTTTCCAGAAGGGCAGAAGCAAGGGCAGAAACAAGTCTGCCTTGTTTGCCACTGAATCCCCATTGCCTAGGATGGTTCCTGGAACATGGTGCCCAATAAATATCATCGGATTAATAAATGAAGGAATGGCAGATAGAGAAGACATTATTGGCTCACCTGCATGGTAGTTCTCTATCTTTCTTTTGACCAGTGGCAAAAGAACTGTAAGCTGCTGGGCTGGAATAAGAGCTGGAAAGAACTCTTCCACATTAAACTAAGTTACCAACTCTGTAGTTTTGCTCTCTAATTAGTTGCTAGATTGTTTTCACATCCTACTACTCCCTAGTCATACACAAATTTCCAGCCAAACTGAAACACCAGCTCTTCTCAGGAGGGTCATGCTCCTTCTTGTGGGTTGAATTGTGTCGCCCCTAGAAAGATATGTTGAAATCCTAACTCTCAGTACCTCAGAATGCGCCCTCATTTAGAAATAGAGTCATTGCAGATGTAATTGGTTAAGATAAGGTCATAGTGGCGTAGGACTGGCTCCAAATCCAGTGTGACTGGTGTCCTTATAAGATGAAAAGGTGAACGCAGAGACACCATGTGGCAATGAAGGCAGATATTGGAGGGATGCAGCTGCAAGCCAAGGAATGCCAAATGCTGCCAGCAAACCAACAGAAGCTGGAAGAGGCAAGGACTGATTCTCCCCTACAAGTTCCAGAGGGAGCATGGCCCTACTAACATCTTGATTTTGGACTTATAGCCTCCAGAACTGAGACAATAAATGTCTGTTCTTTTAAGCCACCTACTTTGTGACACTTTGTTATAGCAGCCCTAGGAAACTAATACATTCCTCATGCCCATATACTTTGCTTCCTTTATCTGGTCTTCACCCCACTGTCCATCTTGAGAACCTCCTTAATATCTCTTCTTGGGTAAAATCTTTAAATCATTTCCAAAATATTAGACTGGCTTGACTCCCCTCTCCTCCTGTGGCACCTATGTCTATTGTGGAGTGGATGGTGAGGCATAGGCAGGAGATTCTGAAGAGACTGCTCTAAAGGTGTCAAGGTTAGTTAAAAGAAATAAAATGACTGAGTTAGGAGGAAAGCATATCAGTCATTGAGACCTCGGTGGAAAACAAGGGGGTAGGCTAAGAATACAAAAAAGGCTGGCACAAAAAATATTTTTGAAAAGCAAGGTTAAGGTTCCAGGAAAGACTGCACTGCCTAGGGGAGCAGACACCATTCCTGGTTTCCCTGGTGAAGAGGCTTCCTCCCGTTGCTAAGGATACGATCACAAGACAACTATTTGTGATCGAAATAACTAATAATTAAAGGTAGAGACATATATGGTGCAATAGTTCCACTTGATTCAAGGAAGTTCTGAAAAGGAGTTTAGGGAGGGTTATGCCGCAGAGAAGGAGGTTATGAGATCAAGATTTCGAGTTATACATAAAAAGTAAAACCCTGTTTGAATGCACTTTGATTTTACAAAAAAAAGAAGAAAGAAAAATAGAGAAAGAGAAGCAGACGGAGGGAGGGAGGGGAGGAAAGAGAGGGGGCGTCTTCTGGGTATGCCTGTTATTTCTCTCATGGCCTTTTGGTCAAGTCAATTAGATAATAAATTATGCATAACCATCTCTACTGGCATAAAACGCTTGGTGTGAGAAATGATGGATGTTCTGGTGATCCCTATAAATTTGTTTGGGGTCAGAACAATTGTCCCAGCCTGTTGCTTGATTTGCTCTCCCCCCTCTCAATTATCACCCAGGAGGGTTGGGCCCGGCTAGAGCAGGGAGTGACCCGTTTGGTAGTGTGTCAACGCTATCTCTCGTGTAGATAAGCACTACACTTGGGGTTTAGTCATCTTTGTTGAAATAGCAATGTGTAGCAATCAATTCAATGAGAGTGAGTCAAAGAGATAAAACAGATCTATACACGGTCTGGGATGGATGGGGAGGGAAGGGAAGAGGTTGCTTTACTGGAGGCAAGGAGCTAGAAGCAAGGCATGGGGTGAGCCTACAAGCTCTGCGGACCCTACCACCCGTCACTCGTCCCTCGACAGGGAAGGCTGGGCGAGGCAGCGCAGCTGCTGGTCGGTCCTTACAGGGCTTTAAGGTTCAGCAGAGGGCGAGGGTCAGGGTGGGGTGGGGTGGGGTGGGAGTGGGTTGGGGGCATGGGGCGGACTGTGTGGCGGGACACCTGTGCTTCCCTAACAGGCAGACTGAGCGGAGGCTTTCAACACCAGCAAATCAAGCCTCCAAATACTCAGGTAGGGGGAGCACTTGACAGTTGGAAAAAAAAAAAGCATTTAAATGGTCAACATTTAATTTGTTGGAGTTTATGTTTATTTTTGGGTTTATAATTTTTAAATTATAGTTTATATATTTTTTCACTGCTTGGAGTTTTAAAGGTTTCAGCACAGCCGTAGGTATTTGAGGTAGAGGAAAGCTGGGATTCTGTCCAGAGGAATGCAGCTGTTGAGACCGGGGAATCAGCTAGCTCCAAGGTGAAGGACAGGAGCTGTAGTATGGAATGGAAACTGGGGAGGAGGATGAAGTGGGTAGAAGGGGAGAGGTCCCTGATGGGAAAGCTTAGAATAAATAATGAGTAGCCAAGTGAGCAAGTGGGGGATGGTCTGAAGAAATTCCGGAGACTTAGGGCAGATACTTGCAAAGGGCTTTCAAGCCACTTGCGTGGGTGAACGGGGTTTATTTAAAGAGATAGGAAATGATGAATGGCAGCAGTTCAGCTCTTGCCCTTGACAGAGCTGCTTACCTTCGAGAAGACAACACGGGCAGAGTGGGGAGACTCACTGGCACCAGGTGAGGAAGGAAGAGCCTGAGAATAGCAGGCGCCCTGTTCCCACCCAAGTGTGAGGGTGGACCCTGCTCCCAGCCTTCCTTTGGCAAAGGGGCAAAGGAAGCGTGTGTAAAGACACCGCCCTGAAGGCAAGCCGGTGGTGAGGGTAGTGGCCTCAGTGGCTGGTACATTACCCGAGGGGTTCATACATCATTTCCTTGGTGCTGGAGCAGCCAGTCAGGGAGAGTCACTGCCGCCATGGACACAACACGACAGACAGTAGTTGTGAGCCATCCTAGAAATCCTTCTCTCTTTTGAGCCATTTTTTGCGCTACTGTTAATCTGCATCTTGCCTATACCTGAGGCTGGCGACCCGGGAAAACCTCCCTGTCACACAGAGGAGAAGGAGGGTGCATGGAGCCACAGCTGATGCTCAGAGATGCTGGCTTTGTAAACTTAGTGGGTACAGTCTAATTAGAATGTGCTAGAGCTACTCCAGGTGAGTCACCTTGACCTAACTTAATCAGTACGTGATAAACTGCCATTGGGCACAGGGCCCAAGAAAACCTTCCTATCAATTCTGGGCTCTGGTTTGTTTAATTCAATAACAAGGTATTTCCCGGTTTCTTCTACCTGTGCGGCTGCGCATCTATTAGTTTAACCTGGATGTTACTGAATCTACTTCCCTTCCGAGGCCAGTCTTGCCTTTGATATTTGCTGTGGAGACAGTATCGTCCTCCTTAAAGTACCCACCACCCTGGCTCTGAAATCCTGCTTCCTGCTCAGTCCTTGCTGTTCTCTCTCTACCATCCCACTGAACGGAGCCTAAGCACAGACATGGCCTGTCTCCTTTCTGTTGTGAAACACCACTAACACAAAGCAGTTGCACATACAGACTTTTCTGAAGTTGTTGTGGCTAATGAGAGCAGACAGAGCTATCATAGCTTGAGGCAGGAAATAATTTCAAATGCAACGTGAGACATCATTGTTCCTAGAAGTGCGTCAGGCATTTCCCCCCATGAGGAATTTCTCTCTGACTGTGTCCCTCCTTGCAACCCTCCAGAGCCCCAAAGCCAGAGTTGCCCAAAAAGAGATCAAGAAATATCCCATCCCTCTGTTCCATCCCTTATAGAGATGGAACAACCATTTATCACATGCCAGGCACTTCACTAACTGCTCACATTATCTCAGTTAATCCTCTCAACAACACTGTGGGAAACACACTTATTTCTCAGATAAGGAGACTGAGACTCAGAGATAGTAACTGGGCCAGGGACGCAGAGCTGAGATTTGAACCCAGGTCCATCTACTGCAAGCTCACATGCCTCACTGTGACCTTTGCTGTCTCCTTCACGTACTCCTTAGGTCATCAGAATTTGGATCTATTACTCACCCCTTAACTCAGCAAACCTTTCTGTAGAGTCAGGTAAAAATTTCCCTAACATTTTCTTCCATGCAATTGAATCCTTTCCCCAAGAGCCCTCCCTCAAAGGCCTCCCTCTCCTGAGATAATTTTCATATCGGCTCTGATCCCCTTTCCACTGAATTGTTTCTCCTCACTTGTTCTTCTAGGTAGCTTTCTGCTCTCTCTCCTTCCCCCTCCCCCATTTCTCTGCTTTGTCAGCTCTCCTATGGAAAGAGCTTCATTTAACATGAGGAACTTGGATCTGTTTGCCCCACTTCCTTCTTGAAGTAAGTGAATCAAGCCCCATAGAAAAGTGAACAGGATGTCTGACTCCTACACTGAATCCCTCAGAGGTTTTCTCCAGTGGCCACGGGAGAGAAGGCAGGACCCTCCTGCTGCTGTCTTTTCTTCCTCTTGTTTCCTTGGCCTTCTTGGAGCCGAGCTTCGCACTTCATTAAGCCAGAACACCCAGCCCTCGTGAATCCTCATAATTTGTAATTATGTCCTTGCCACTGGTTGGCATAACAGCCACAGATGAGAGAGAACACACGTTCCAATGGAGTTATAAAACAAACACCGTGGTTCTCCTCCCAGACCTTGCTCTGAGAGGCTGTAACAACATGAATCCACAGTGCAGTGGAGACTGTAAGCCAGGTAATGGTGAGAAATGACAGCTCTGCTTCCCAAAAGCCCTATCTCCAAGAGATTAGGATTCATGAACCAACTGAGAGATGGTTTTGAGTACCTAGTTGGTCTGAGGCATGCTATCAGGGAAAGTTTTTTGTGAAGAAAGAAAATAAGGAAAGATTTGCCTGCACTGGTGGGACTTACAGCTTATTTGCAGAGATGGGATATAAAAGGTAATTATCCATACCACAGAGGGTGTGCCGAGTTGTAAATGTGTTAGCAGACCTGGAGGGCTTCAAGAGTTCAGAGGAGGGAGACAGCCCTGAACTGGGAGAGGAAGAAAGGTGGCAGGCCAGGGATGAGGCTCACAGGCCATAGCCTTCCTGGGCTGGCTGGGGGCTGGGAGTGGAGGCGGGGCAAGGGCATCGTCCGGGAAGGGCTGAGCAAAGGGCACAGGCGCAGGACAGGAATGTGAGCGATGCGTTCAAGAGACAATGAGTCATCCCCTTGGCTTTCTTTACTCTACAGATTCCACATAATAGTGGGCACATAACAGGTTATTATTTTTCTTCTTTTTTTAAGAACCGCAAAATTAAAGCAAGACCCAAATTCTCAGTATAGAAAATATGCCTGTGATGTCAGTGCTCAGCGACACCACAGAGGTGAGAGTTCCTGAGCCCAATATGAACTTGAACCCTGACAAAATTCTCACCCTTTTTTTTGCTGGAAACTCCATTTACTTAATGCTGTCATACAGGAGTCTATTCTTTGGAAAACCTGAAAATAACCTGGCCAGACAGTCCCTCAATTACTAAGCACAGTGTCAGCAATTATTTTGGCTTTGTCATAATGGATCACAAACTTTTCTGCTGTTTTAAAATACTTGGAAGTGATTTGGAGCCAGGAAATGTCTCTTGGAGGAAACTAATCCTGGTAACATTACCTACACAAATCACTATGTTTTAGCGATGTTACATCAGCAGCTGTTGCTGCCGGGGTGGTGAAGGAGTCTTCAGGTGCATTTCCTGAGTATTAGAGTGCCGTTTCTGCTGAGTACCATCCTGTGTTTCTGAATTTCTGAGTAGGTATTAGTGGTGGTGGGTTGTCGTGCTGGGCTCCCCAGACAGAACTAAGGCACTTCCACCTCCCAAGACATATGCAGGAAGATTTTTTGCTTTTCTGATATTTTCTATTGAAGATGTTTTTGTTTTTCCCACATTTTCTATTGAGAACTATCAGCAGCCTCTAACTCCAAACTTATGGGAAGTTCTCCTTTATTTATCATCTTTAAAAAATTGTTTTTTAACCTATCTCCTTTTCCCAACTAGTTACTATACATTGCCAGGGTATTTAGAAAGGAAATGAACCTCTCACTTCATGATTCTAGCAAAACAAACATTATCAGAGTGTTGAAGGAACAAGTCTGGGAGACACTGTGTTCCATTAGTCATAAGCACATACTAGGAAAAATTCAACTAAGCCTCACTTGTGTGTATTAAAATAGCCCTTTTCCCAGCTCAGAATCACATTTCAAAGGGTGCCTGGTACAAAGTGAAGCCATGAATAACCTAGTCACACAATAGTGCCAAGGATAATATGTGGTTTTCCATCTTGTTTCAAACAGAAGGTAGCACGGAGATGTGAACGTGCAGAGAACTAGCAGTGAGCAAAGCTGAGTGGCAGGAAGCTGGGTGACCTTGAGCAAATCACCTAACCTGTCTGGGCATCTTCATTTAGAAAATGAGGGAGGAAATGCCATCGTACTTTAGCACATAACGACCAAATGAGAAAATGTGTGCAAAAGCACTTTGTAAACTGCAGGTTTTTCCTACAACCCTAAAGGGAATTGGAGAGGTGGCTATTTGGGGAAAATGAGGTATGTGCAAGGCTTCGTTTTTAAGGCTGATTTTAATATCTACCATTTTATGTGATTTAACTGTAGCAATTAGAGGTTCATTAATTAATACCCTAAGAAAATGCTGTTACACCATTACTGTGTCTTCTAAATGAACCATTTCTCTTTTTACTGTCATTTGGAATTTTCTCAGTGGGAGAAAAGTATTTAAAAGACAAATTACCTGGAAGATAATGGGGTGAGATTTTTCAAAGTATCTTCTGTCCAGAGACAAAAGGCTTTTTCTGCTGAACTCAAGTATACTGGTCGAACACACTGATTTATTTGACAATACATTTTTTTCAAATAAAGTAAGGAAATAGAGTGTGTTCCAGCAAGTCATATGGAGGGAGATGTTGAGGGGAGGGTGTAGGAGAAGGAGGAGGAAAAATATTGAGGGAAGCCGACCAGAAGAAGCATCAGGCAACCAAACTGGGTGTCTTCAGTATTGAAGGTGGATAAACTAGGTCCCTCCCAAGTGAATAGAACACTTAGGCAAGTCCCCATCTGCCTCTGAAGGTGTCTGGGTTTTGGCACCATCCCTCTCCCCCACCACTGTACTTACTCTTTTTTGAAAGTTGATCAATAAGAACGTCAAGGAGTACTTTTCTACCAGAGCCATAATCAGTTATTCAGGAGACATAGCCCTTCCAGGCAAAGCCGTATACCAATCTTGCAAAAACCTGTTCTGCCGCCTAAAGCATGAAGGCCACTACACACCCAATAGCTCACTGTCCTCACTTGGAGCTTATCCTCAAAGAGCTTGACCTCTGACTCATTTTCATTTGAGGCAAAATCATTAGGAGAGTTGATCCTAATATGCTAGCAACTGTAACCCCAAATTTACTAAATGAAATATCATTTCTCAGCTACTTTGCCATACGACTTAAAGTTGCCCTTGCCCATTTGCAGGAAACTCAGTTGAAACCAACCCTTACCACCCCCTACGATAGCTCTCAATGCCTCCTCAGGAAGTGATGGGATCCCATTTGCTGCACTCCAAACAGGCCTAGGTACAAAGCAATGCCAGAAATTCCCGTTTTACCCTGTATTGTGAAGGAAATGCCATGTAACAATGGAGAACCAGGAGGACAGTGTCTTACCCAAGTACCAATTTCTCTGCCCTTTGCCCTCATCTCTAATTGCTGGGATTTCATATCCACAAGGCTAAAGTCCTGATTCTTTTTTTTTTTTTTTTTTTTTTCGGTACGTGGGCCTCTCACTGTTGTGGCCTTTCCCGTTGCGGAGCACAGGCTCCGGACGCACAGGCTCAGTGGCCATGGCTCAGGGGCCCAGCTGCTCCACGGCATGTGGGATCCTCCCAGACCGGGGCACGAACCCGTGTCCCCTGCATTGGCAGGCAGACTCTCAACCACTGCGCCACCAGGGAAGCCCAGTCCTGATTCCTTTTCATCATTAGATCATTAGTGACCACAGGGACAGTTCTGAGACTGGTTTTTTTTTTTTAATTATTAAAAAGTAGAGAAGGAGGGCTTCCCTGGTGGCTCAGTGATTGAGAGTCCGCCTGCCGATGCAGGGGACACGGGTTCGTGCCCCGGTCCGGGAAGATCCCACGTGCCGCAGAACGGTTGGGCCCATGAGCCATGGCCGCTAAGCCTGCGCGTCCGGAGCCTGTGCTCCACAACGGGAGAGGCCACAACAGTGAGAGGCCCGCGTATCACCAAAAAAAAAAAAAAAAAAAAGTAGAGAAGGAAGTTTTTGTCCTTGTGATTTTGTCAATGTGTTCCTATACTTCATGAGCAAACCTCGGAGAGAGCTTGAGGGGTAAGGGGAGGGACTTAACTGATGATGTTAATTGAAAACTTCAAAGGTTGCTTCCTATAGATATAACCTGAGCACCACCAACTGCCTCTTCTAAAATTAGTCTCTCAAACTAATTAATTCCTCTGCTTCCCAAGTCAACCAACCAAGACCAAGTGGAAGTAAAAAGAAAATATCTCTGAGAATAAAGCATTTATGGTCAAATAAAATAAAAATATTAATTCACTGATGTATTATTTGTCAGACAGTTGTCAACCACTGCAGGGGACAAGTGAAGTATAGGTATCTCTGTCCCCAAGGAACTTAAAATCTAATTGGGAGGAAAAGCACACAACAATTGTAATTTAAATATGTTCATTGCAAAGAATTGGGAAAATGGAAAAAAGCATACAACAGAAAATTATTAACTTTTTCATAGGGTTCCTTATAAGTATTTTCTTCAGTTTTATGTGCTTTTAAAAATAAAATGACTACCATACTACATATATAGTTTTGTATTCGGCTCTTCCACTTAATTTTACCAGGAGAAACAGAAAAGGAAGTCTTTAACCTCCCCCCTTCTAACTTTACAACATATATGATAGATAGAAGGTTAATATCATACAGATAAGGGGTCTTACAAATTAAGAAAAAAAAAAGGAACACATCAATAGAAATGGACAAAGAACACATGAATGGAGAAGTCATCAAAAAAGAAATACAAGTGGCCATAAACATGTTTAAAATATTCAACTTCACTAGAAATTCAAGAAATGCAAAATACAATAACTAATGAGATCTCATTTTCACCTATCAAATTGGCAAACATTTTATCGTATTCATTTCTCTAGTGGAAAATCTAGTACATGAATAAAAGCCTTAATATATTCGCATCTTTCTCTACTGGAGTTTTTATCCTTAAGAAAAAAGCATTATAATTTACAATAGTTAAAAAACTGAAAGCAATCTAAATATTCAACAGTCTAGCATTGATTAAATTATTGCATGTTCATCAATAAAATGTCTGCAGAAATTAAACCTCATGTTTTCACATATCACAATGTGCACAATATATTTTGAATGAAACAAAACTGATTATAAAATTGTGTGTAGTATGAATTCAGTTTTGTTTAAAATATATATATACGCTTATAGGGCCCTGAACCAAGATGGCAGAGTAGAAGGACATGCTCTCACTCCCTCTTGTAAGAAACGAAAATCACAACTAGCTGCTGGACAGTCATCGACAGGAAGACACTGGAACTCACCAAAAAAGATACCCCATATCCAAAGACAAAGGAGAAGCCACAATGAGATGGTAGGAGGGGGGCAATCACAGTAAAATCAAATCCCATAACTGCTGGGGGGTGACTCACAGACTGGAGAACACTTATAGCACAGAAGTTCACCCACTGGAGTGAAGGTTCTGAGCCCCATGTCAGGCTTCCCAACCTGGGGGTCCGGCAACGGGAGGAGGAATTCCCAGAGAATCAGACTTTGAAGGCTAGCAGGATTTGATTTCAGGACTTCAACAGGACTGGGGGAAACAGAGACTTCATTCTTGGAGGGCACACACAAAGTAGTGTGCACATCAGGGCCCAGGGGAAGGAGCAGTGACCCCACAGGAGACTGAACCAGACCTACCTGCTAGTGTTGAGGGTCTCCTGCAGAGGCAGGGGGTGGCTGTGTCTCACCGTGAGGACAAAGACACTGGCAGCAGAAGTTCTGGGAAGTACTCCTTGACATGAGCCCTCCCAGAGTCTGCCATTAGCCCCACCAAAGAGCCCAGGTAGGCTCCAGTGTTGGGTCGCCTCAGGCCAAAAACCAACAGGGAGGGAATCCAGCCCCATCCATCAGCAGACAAATGGATTAAAGTGTTACTGAGCTCTGCCCACCAGAGCAACAGCCAGCTCTACCCACCACCATTCCCTCCCATCAGGAGACGTGCACAAGCCTCTTAGATAGCCTCATCCACCAGAGGGAAGAACTACAGTCCACCAGAAGAACTACAATCCTGCAGCCTGTGGAACAAAAACCACATTCACAGAAAGATACACAAGATGAAAAGGCAGAGGCTACATACCAGATGAAGGAAACAGATAAAACCCTAGAAAAACAATGAAATGAAGTGGAGATAGGCAACCCTCCAGAAAAAGAATTCAGAATAATGATAGTGAAGATGATACAGGACCTCGGGAAAAAAATGGAGGCAAAGATGGAGAAGATGCAAGAAATGTTTAACAAAGACCTAGAAGAATTAAAGAACAAACAAACAGAGATGAACAATACAATAACTGAAATGAAAACTACACTAGAAGGAATCAATAGCAGAATAACTGAGGCAGAAGAACGGATAAGTGACCTGGAAGACAGAATGGTGGAATTCACTGCTGCGGAACAGAATAAAGAAAAAAGAATGAAAAGAAATGAAGACAGCCTAAGAGACCTCTGGGACAACATTAAACACAATAAAATTTGCATTATAGGGGTCCCAGAAGGAGAAGAGAGAGAGAAAGGACCAGAGAAAATATTTGCAGAGATTAAAATCAAAAACTTCCCTAACATGGGAAAGGAAATAGTCACCCAAGTCCAGGAAGCACAGCAAGTCCCATACAGGATAAACCCAAGGAGAAACATGCTGAGACACATAGTAATCAAATTGGCAAAAATTAAAGACAAAGAAAAATTATTGAAAGCAGTAAAGGAAAAACGACAAATAACATACAAGGGAACTCCCATAGGGTTAACAGCTGATTTCTCAGCAGAAACTCTACAAGCCAGAAGGGAGTGGCATGATATACTTAAAGTGATGACAGAGAAGAACCTACAACCAAGATCACTCTACCCAGCAAGGATCTCATTCAGATTTGATGGAGAAATCAAAAGCTTTACAGACAAGCAAAAGCTAAGAGAATTCAGCACTACCAAACCAGCTCTACAACAAATGATAAAGGAACTTCTCTAAGTGGGAAACACAAGAGAAGAAAAGGACCTACAAAAACAAACCCAAAACAGTTAAGAAAATGGTCATAGGAACATACATATCGATAATTACCTTAAACATGAATAGATTAAATGCTCCAACCAAAAGACACAGGCTTGCTGAATGGATACAAAAACAAGACCCATATATATGCTGTCTACAAGAGACCCACTTCAGACCTAGGGACACCTACAGACTGAAAGTGAAGGGATGAAAAAGATATTCCATGCAAATGCAAATCAAAAGAAAATTGGAGTAGCAATACTCATATCACATAAAATAGACTTTAAAATAAAGAATGGGCTTCCCCGGTGGTGCAGTGGTTGGGAGTCTGCCTACTGATGCGGGGGATGCGGGTTCGTACCCCGGTCCGGGAGGACCCCACATGCCGCGGAGCGGCTGGGCCATGGTTGCTGAGCCTGCGCGTCTGGAACCTGTGCTCCGCAACGGGAGAGGCCACGGCAGTGGGAGGCCCACGTACCGCAAAAAAAAAGAAAAAAAAATAAAGAATGTTACAAGAGACAAGGAAGGACACTACATAATGATCAAGGGATCAACCCAAGAAGAAGATATAACAATTATAAATATATATGCACCCAACATAGGAGCACCCCAACACATAAGGCAACTGTTAACAGCTGTAACAGAGGAAATCGACAGTAACACAATAATAGTGGGGAATTTTACACCTCACTTACACCAATGGACAGATCATCCAAAATGAAAATAAATAAGGAAACAGAAGCTTTAAATGATACAATAGACCAGATAGATTTAATTGATATTTATAGGACATTCCAACCAAAAACAGCAGATTACACTTTCTTCTCAAGTGCACATGGAACATTCTCCAGGATAGATCACATCTTGGGTCACAAATCAAGCCTCAGTAAATTTAAGAAAATTGAAATCATACCAAGCATCTTTTCTGATCACAATGCTATGAGATTAGAAATGAATTACAGGGAAGAAAACGTAAAAAACACAAACACATGGAGGCTAAACAATACATTACTAAATAACCAAGAGATCACTGAAGAAATCAAAGAGGAGATCAAAAGGTACCTAGTGACAAATGACAATGAAAACACGATGATCCAAAACCTATGGGATGCAGCAAAAGCAGTTCTAAGAGGGAAGTTTATAGCTATACAAGCCTACCTCAAGAAACAAGAAACATCTCAAATAAACAATCTAACCTTACACCTAAAGGAACTAGAGAAAGAAGAACAAACAAAACCCAAAGTTAGCAGAAGGAAAGAAATCATAAAGATTAGAGCAGAAATAAATGAAATAGAAACAAAGAAGATAATAACAAAGATCAATAAAACTAAAAGCTGGTTCTTTGAGAAGATAAACAAAATTGATAAACCATTAGCCAGACTCATCAAGAAAAACAGGGAGAGGACTCAAATGAATAAAATTAGAAATGAAAAAGGAGAAGTTACAACAGACACCACAGAAATACAAAGCATCCTAAGACACTACTACAAGCAACTCTATGCCAATAAAATGGACAACCTGGAAGAAATGGACAAATTCTTAGAAAGGTATAACCTTCCAAGACTGAACCAGTCAGAAATAGAAAATATGAACAGACCAATCACAAGTAATGAAATTAAAACTGTGATTAAAAATCTTCCAACAAACAAAAGTCCAGGACCAGATGGCTTCACAGGTGAATTCTATCTAACATTTAGAGAAAAGCTAACACCCATCCTTCTCAAACTCTTCCAAAAAATTGCAGAGGAAGGAACACTCCCAAACTCATTCTATGAGGCCACCATCACCCTGATACCAAAACCAGACAAAGATAGTACAAAAAAAGAAAATTACAGACCAATACCACTGATGAATATAGATGCAAAAATCTTCAACAAAATACCATCAAACAGAATCCAACAACACATTAAAAGGATCATACACCATGATCAAGTGGGATTTATCCCAGGGATGCAAGGATTCATCAACATATGCAAATCAATCAATGTGATACACCATATTAACAAACTGAAGAAGAAAAACCATATGATCATCTCAATAGATGCAGAAAAAGCTTTTGACAAAATTCAACACCCATTTATGATAAAAACTCTCCAGAAAGGGGGCATAGAGGGAACCTACCTCAACATAATAAAGGCCATATACGACAAACAGCAAACATCAGTCTCAATGGTGAAAAACTGAAAACATTTCCTCTAAGATCAGGAACAAGACAAGGATGTCCACTCTCACCACTATTATTCAAAATAGTTTTGGAAGTCCTAGCCACGGCAATCAGAAAAGAAAAAGAAATAAAAGGAATATGAATTGGAAAAGAAGAAGTAAAACTGTCGTCACTGTTTGCAGATGACATGATACTATACATAGAGAATCCTAAAGATGCCACCAGAAAACCACTAGAACTAATCAATGAATCTGGTAAAGTTGCAGGATACAAAATTAATGCAAAGAACTCTCTTGCATTCCTATACACTAATGATGAGAAATCTGAAAGAGAAATTAAGGAAACACTCCCATTTACCATTGCAACAAAAAGAATAAAATACCTAGGAATAAACCTACCTAGGGAGACAAAAGACCAGTATGCAGAAAACTATAAGACACTGATGAAAGAAATTAAAGATGATACCAACAGATGGAGAGATATACCATGTTCTTGGATTGGAAGAATCAATATTGTGAAAATGACTATACTACCCAAAGCAATCTACAGATTCAATGCAATCCCTATCAAATTACCAATGGCATTTTTTATGGAACTAGAACAAAAAATCTTAAAATTTGTATGGAGACACAAAAGACCCTGAATAGCTAAAGCAGTCTTGCAAGAAAAAAAAGGAGCTGGAGGAGTCAAACTCCCTGACTTCAGACTATACTAAAAAGCTACAGTAATCAAGACAATATGGTACTGGAACAAAAACAGAAACATAGATCAATTAAACAAGATAGAAAGCCCAGAGATAAACCCATGCAACTAATGGTCAACTAATCTATGACAAAGGAGGCAAGGATATACAATGGAGAAAAGACAGTCTCTTCAATAAGTGGTGCTGGGAAAACTGGACAGCTACATGTAAAGAATGAAATTAGAACACTCCCTAACACCATACACAAAAATAAACTCAAAATGGATTAGAGACCTAAATGTAAGAGTGAACAGTATAAAACTCTTAGAGGATAACATAGGAAGAACACTCTTTGACATAAATCACAGCAAGACCTTTTTTGATCCACCTCCTAGAGTAATGGAAATAAAAACAAAAATAAACAAATGGGACCTAATGAAACTTAAAAGCTTTTGCACAGCAAAAGAAACCATAAACCAGACAAAAAGACATCTCTTAGAATGGGAGAAAATATTTGCAAACAAATCAACGGACAGCAGATTAATCTCCAAAATATATAAACAGCTCATGCAGCTCAATATTAAAAAAAACAAACAACCCATCCAAACATGGGCAGAAGACCTAAACAGACATTTCTCCAAAGAAGACATACAGATGGCCCAGAAGCACATGGAAAGCTGCTCAACATCACTAATTATTAGAGAAATGCAAATCAAAACTACAATGAGGTATCACCTCACACCAGTTAGAATGGGCATCATCAGAAAATCTACAAACAACAAATGCTGGAGAGGGTGTGGAGAAAAGGGAACCCTCTTGCACTGTTGGTGGGAATGTAAATTGATACAGCCACTATGGAGAACAGTATGGAGGTTCCTTAAAAAACTAAAAATAGAATTACCATATGACCCAGCAATCCCACTAGTGGGCATAGACCCAGAGAAAACCATAATTCAAAAAGACACATGCACCCCAATGTTCATTGCAGCACTATTTACAATAGCCAGGTCATGGAAACAACCTAAATGCCCATCTGCAGACGAATGGATAAAGAAGATGTGGTACATATATACAATGGAATATTACTCAGCCATAAAAGGAATGAAATTGGGTCATTTGTTGAGACGTGGATGGATCTAGAGGCTGTCATACAGAGTGAAGTAAGTTAGAAAGAGAAAAACAAATATCGTATATAACGCATGTGTGTGGAACCTAGAAAAACGGTACAGATGAACCGGTTTACAAGGCAGAAGTAGAGACACAGATGTAGAGAACAAACGTATGGACACCAAGGGGGGAAAGCTGTTGGGGGGTGGTTGTAGTGGTGTGATGAATTGGGCTATTGGGATTGACATGTATACACTGATGTGTATAAAATTGATGACGATTAAGAACCTGCTGTATAAAAAAAATTAAATTTAATTTAAAAAAATAGAAAAAAGAAATAGGCAAAGCCAATGTTTGGTGTTAGTATTTAGGATCGTTGTTACCTATGAAGGACTTGTGAAAGAAAGTGGGAAAGAGGAGGTGTTTTATAGTTCTGGTAGTAACAGTGAGTTCAATTTGTATGAAACTGTCAAGCTGTTCACTTAAGTTTGTGCACCTTTTGCTTGTATGTCATGTGTGAATAAAAAGTTTACAGAAAAAATAAATAAATAGATAAAAAATATATATATACGCTTATATATTTAAGTATTGTTATATATAGAATAATTAACAATGGTTCTTTCTGTGCCTTTGCAAAATATCCAAATTTTGTGTTGTTCATGTATTCTTTTGTGATTAGAAATAAAAGTAAATATTCCATTTTTAAAAAGAGAGATATGAAGGTCAAACATTCTGTGAAATACCTTTTTTTTTTTTTTTTTTTTTTTTTTTTTGCTGTATGCGGGCCTCTCACTGTTGTGGCCTCTCCTGTTGTGGAGCACAGGCTGCAGACGTGCAGGCTCAGCGGCCACGGCTCACGGGCCTAGCCGCTCTGCGGCATGTGGGATCTTCCCGGACCGGGGCACGAACCCACGTCCCTTGCATCGGTAGGCTGATTCTCAACCACTGCACCACCAGGGAAGCCCTGTGAAATTCCTTTTGATCTAAACCTTTATACAGGTGATGTCTTTGACATCCCAATCTCCTTCAACTTAATCAGGCATCATGATATCATGTCTCAAATATCAAGGATGAAAATTATTATTATTACTATAGCGACCATTTATTGAGTGCCTACTCTGTGCTAGGCAATGTGTTAAGAAATTTACATATATCGTTGTATTTAATCCTCACAACTACCTAGTAAGATAGAAATTATTATTATTCCCCATTTACAGATGAAGAAACTGAGACTTAAAGAGACAATAAGAGGCCACCTAGCAAGTAGGTGGTGGGGCTAGCATTTGAACCCTGGCCTCTGTCTCCAAAGCCTACACTCTTTACCTCTACTCATAGATTCTTACCTTCTCCTTGGCAAGGAGAACTGGGAAGTCCCATCCTATTCATAAATTTAGTAAAATTGGGTTTGTTGGGTAGAGAAGCGGTTATTTACCTTGTTAACTTGTGGAATTTGATACGAATTACCTGGAATTTTACTCTCAGGGCTACTGAAGACACGGCTCTCTGACTGCCCAAGCACATGCAGCCAGTGACAGAGCTGGAAGACAAGCCCAACAGCTTGCCCCAGAGTTGGCCGCCTCTGCCTGCCACTGCATGATCCCTCTCGGGGTGTCTGCCTAAGTCTCCATTTCTTGAAAGCATTAGGAGGGAAAAGGAGATGTTTCCCATTGTGATTCTGTCTGATCCCCTGATATCTCCATCACCCAACTGGCAAGTACCCTTCTCAGGCACGAGGCTCACTCAAAGCCCCAGTGAACCCTATTGCATGTCTAAGAATTCAGGATGCTTATGCACCCCACTTTTCTACTCCCCCAACTCCTTCTGCCTCCAATTTTCCTTCCATCAGATGTCACTTTATTGTTATAAATCCAAGCCACATCTCAGCAACTCAGAAATTGTCTGCATTGTCTACTGAGGCGTGAGAAATTTGTTCTTGACAGTAAAGGTCACTGTAAGAAAATATTAATGTTTAAAATCGGAAGCTAAATAATCACATGCATTTCCAAAGGAGGAGGTCCTAATGGTTTTCTGAATGCAGAAATGATAGCTTGTGAGGAGCTTTTAAAGAGCTTTCCTGCTAACTCTAAAGGCCCAAGGTTATTTTGTTTGTTTGTTTGTTTTGAGGTTTCTTAATGGAATCTAAACACTTCATCGTGTTCACCAGAGAGCAAATTGAATATAAAGTGGCAGGCCTTAAAAGGGCAGCCAGTGAGTTGGAGCATAATTTGCATGAAATATGTTAGCTTTTTGTTTTTCTTTATGGTATTTAAAGGTTCTTATGAGAGATGAGTTTGACTTCTTAGATGGTTTCCTTTTTTCACTCCAGGTCCAACTAGTGGGGTCATCCTTTCCTACCTCCATCCAGGCTTCATGCCCAAGTTGCCACTTGGGGGCAGTCTAACGCCTCCTTCTCTGCCCATTGCCACCTTCCCTCCTGCCTTCTCTACATAGGATTCCTAGCTGGTTGACCTGGTTTCTGGTCCCTCTTACAATATAATGGTCATTACCAATCTCAACAGTTTCTTAAAAAGAAGTAAAGGGCCACATTCTTAATATATTGAAAAATAATACATTATACAGTTTTTCAACGAGCGTTTAGGAGGACTCTTCAAAAGAACCTCCTGATGTAGGCAGGGCAGACACCTTGGTTTAGGAGGGTAAAGTCAATGTTTCAACTTTCGATGGTTCTGAAGCAGAGGTTCTCTGATCCTTTGGCCAGGGCTCTTTCCTGCAATCATTCTGAAATAAGATTCAGACTTTATTTTGAAGGAAGATCATCTTTTAATGAAGACATCAAAACAATAAGCAGCAGTAAGAATAATACAATAGGAGAAGAAAATCACATAATAACATTTCTTTGCCGGTATTTACTCCTAAAATGGTTTCAGTCTCAAAGAAGAAAAAAACTGCAATCCCTTTTCAAAGTTTATTATAAATTCACTTCAACATGGAATAGACAGCTTGCCCAGATCCTTTCCTTGCCCAGATCTTTTCCCCACCCTTCCGTCCACACGGGACAATTTAATTAATGGGCAAACAGCCCAATGGTAGATTTTTCTAATAGAGTGGCTTGAAAGAATAAGCCCCATCCTTGTACAGAGCTCATTGGCACACGACTCTGGCTGCATTACAGAAACAGAACAGAGTCATATGGTTCCTGGAAAGTAATTCTTTGGCAGGGTTCTAGCCTCTGGTGAATCCATATAGAAAAAGTGCTCAGGTGGCCCTCCGTGGTGCCAGGGCCACGGTTGATGGCAGAGGGTGTGCGTGAATGTGTGTGTGATGCTGCGAAGTCCTGAGAGGGTGGATGGAGGACACAGCAAGGGAATACTGAGAGACCCATAAGAACAAGGCTGCAGATTATTCCCACTTCCTCTGCTCCTGTAATCCACTCACTTAGCCAGCAAATGTACACTGAATACCTACTGCAAGCTCAGCACTGAGCAAAGAGTTTTGCATAGGTGAGCACAAGAAATGAACTTTTAAGGGACTGCAGAAAAAGTCCATGTTGTTGATAAGCTTCCAGTTCAGACGAGGAACTCATTTTTCAAGAAGTGATTTATCAAATATTTGTTGAGTTTCTACTCTGGGCAGTGGGGTTGTCTGACAAGCCCCAAGGCTCCAAATTGAAATACTGATATGTTACAGTTTACAGAAGCAGCTTTTAGAGCCCTCTTTATTGACATGGTCAATGTTATACAGAAGTGGAGAAGAAGATTGCTTTTAAAACTACCCCAAGATTGTGGTCAGGTTAAAGTTTGAACCAACTAGAGACTAGTTCAGGGAATTTGCTGGAAGCCTTTCCAGGTTTTTTTTTTTTTTTTTTTTTTTTGAGGAGCAGGCAGAAGGGCAAACTCCCATCTTGGACTTTAGGTCAATTAGGCATTTGCCTTGTTCCCATCACCAGGACTTGCTCTGAGAGATGCACCTGCACTGCCTTCAGTTCAATGTCTCTGCAAATATGAGCCTCAAGCATAGTCAGCGTCATGTGACTTGCTTAACAGAAATGTTCTCCGGGGGCTTCCTTGGTGGCGCAGTGGTTGAGAGTCTGCCTGCCGATGCAGGGGACACGGGTTCGTGCCCCAGGATCATGCCCCAGGTTCGTGCCCCAGTCCGGGAGGATCCCACATGCCGCGGAGCGGCTGGGCCCGTGAGCCATGCCCACTGAGCCTGCGCGTCCGGAGCCTGTGCTCCACAACGGGAGAGGCCACAACAGTGAGAGGCCCACGTACCGCAAAAAAAAAAAAAAAAAGAAAAAGAAAAAGAAATGTTCTCCGCACTGTGGTTGTGGATTCCGTATCCCTGTCCACTCCCAGCAAAAGGCAGCAGCAAGCTTTCTGGGGACGTTTTAAAGGGTCTTAGGATCTCCCTTTTATATGAAAACATCTTTTGGAGACGGAAGACTTGTGCTCGTGATCTCACACCCTGCACACACCAAGAACAGCACATCAGCCTCTTACTGCAGACGGGAGTGGTCGGCTCTCAGCCATTGGTAAGCTGGACCCTGCCGCCTCCTGGTCCTCTGAGCCAGGACATTTGGGTGCTGCACCAGTTCCTGCCTTGGCTGCCTCTATCCATCATTTCTCCACAACTGAGTTTTGCCACGTGATACAGATCTGGATCTACTCACCATTATGCACTCCTGATGACAGCAGCTGCCATTAGGAGGAAAGGCTTAGGCCGCCAAAGGGTACTTCAGCTGCCACTTGCCAACCCCCGCATTGCCCACCAGCTTTACATACAAACCAGAAGGGATGTCCATCCAGCTTGTCACAAAAACCTTCAAAAAAGCACTCTGTAAAAGAAAGGTCTGCACTGAGAGCAAAACACACCTTGGTTTCACCTTGCCCCTAGCTTTGATTTTAAGCAACTCATTTATCCTCTTTGGACTTTAGTTTTCCTATTTGTGAAACAAAAGTGTAAGACCCGTGACTTCTAGGTCTGTTTCAGCCTTAACTTTCTATGTATGTAAAAGCCAAAGAAAAAAATATATCAGGAGCCATTAAGATTCACTGCCCTGTAGCTGAACCAAGAGGACCAGCATTAATGTTTATTTATAATTTGTATAAAATTTATAAAAAGAAGCTAATAATTTAATTAATAATTAGCACAGGGCAGCATGACATTTAATGGTTGGCATGCACAGAAGAGCCCTGGGCTCTGAGTCAACAGACTGTGCTTGGGCTTCCCTGGTAGTGCAGTGGTTAAGAATCTGCCTGCCAATGCAGGGGACATGGGCTCGAGCCCTGGTCCGAGAAGCTCCCACATGTCATGGAGCAACTAAGCCCGTGTGCCACAACTACTGAGCCTGCGTTCTACAGCCCGCAAGCCACAACTACTGAGCCCACGTGCCACAACTACTGAAGCCCACGTGCCTAGAGCTCGTGTTTTGCAACAAGAGAAGCCACCAAAGTGAGAAGCCCGAGCACCACAACGAAGAGTAGCCTCCGTTCGCTGCAGCTGGAGAAAGCCCTTGTGCAGCAGTGAAGACACAACGCAGCCAAAAATAAATAAGTTAAAAAAATAAATTTAAAAAAAGAAAAGTTTACCATTAAAAGACTGTGCTCTACAGAAGTAGAAAAATGATTTTGGAGCTGAGTTCAAATCCTGACTCCATTACTTGCTAGCTGTGTGACTGTGTGCAGGATATTTAATCTTTCGGAGTCTGTTACTGCATCAGTAAATGATAATAAACAATACATCACAGGAGTGTAGTTTAAGATCTAGAGACATAGAGCTTAAGATTTATTAAGCTCTTGGCACATTGTAGGAACCCAATAAATATTAGCTTATGCAAAAGCTTAGGGCTTTTCTAAGATCTTTTAGAGAAGGGAAACTAACATATTTTGAGTTCTAGCTTTGTGCTAGAAATTTGTGACTTCATAATTTCATTCCAATGAAGTAGCTTCTGTTATCTGAATTTTAACCTAAATTAACCTAAATTCACTTTCCCCAGATGTAAAATGAACATAATTATACTTTTTCTACCTAACCTAAAGAATTCTTAGGAAGATTAACAGAACTTAATATGGAAGGGCTTTGTGAATTGTTGACTTTTATTTAAATATGAATATAACAGCCATTGTTTTATTAAACACTCTTTATGATAATGTTCAATCACCCAACATGCATTTATTCAGATCCTACTACTTGGCCATTTATTCAGAACACGGTCTCTGTTCTCAGAGGCTTTAAAACCAGGATACACTAAAATAACAACCAGGAAACTAGAGAATAGTTAAAAACAGCTGAGTTGCCACCGTTGAAAGTAGATCTGACCTAAAAGATAGATTTAAGGTGAAGAGAATGAGAGAAGGAAGTAGCATGAAAATAGAAACAGAGGCAAAAAAACAAAAGTCTCCTTTGAAGCCTGTGAAGAAGCCTCTGAAGATGTTAGGATTCTTGCCCTTGTAATTTACGGGAACATTAAGAATTCAAACAGTCATGCAGCAAATATTCACTGAGTGCCTACCATGTGCCAGGCACTGTTCTAAGCGCTGGTCACACAGCAGTGAACAAATTAAAAGGCGACTACCTTGAGGAGCTTGTATTAATAAATTATACAGAATGTTAGAAGGTAATGAGTGCTACAGAAAAACAAGGGTAGAGCAGGGTAAGGGTGATTGATTAAGGGTGACAGGAGTGAGGTTGTAGGTGGTGATATAAAATAGAGTGGTCAGAGAAGGTTTCACTGAGGAGGTAACATTTGAGCAAAGGCTTGTAAGAGGTGAAGAAGTAAGTCAAGGAGGTACACAGGGAAAGAGCTTCAGGCAGAAGGAACAGCTAGAGCAGAGGTTCTCAAAGTGTGGTCTGCACTCAGACCAGCAGCATTAACATCTGGGAACCTGTCAGAAACGCAAATTTTCAGGCCGCCTCAGAAACTCTGGTGGGCCCAGCAATTCCCCTCCAGAGGATTCCAATGTTCCCTAAAATGTGAGAGCCACTGAACTAGAATAAATATCTAGATGGTCTGTGCCAAGCACTGCCAGCCTTGTCCAAGGCCAACATGGGTAGAGTGAAGTGAGTAGAGGGAGAGAATCAGTAGAGGAGGTCTGGAGAGATAACGGCTTGGAGAGCGGGGCTGGGGGACGGGAGAGATCCTATGAGGTCTTGTGAGCTATTGTAAGGGTTTTGGTTTTCACTCTGAGTGAAATGTGGAGACATTGCAAGATTATGACCAGCAGTGGCACAATCTGTTTTGAAAGTATCACTGGCTGCTGTTAAGAACAGATTGTAGAGGGGCAAGAGTGGAAGGGGTTTTTTTTAGTAATTCAGGTAAGAGTAGTGGCTTGGATCAAGATGATAGTAGTAAAGGTGGAAAGAAGAGGTGGAATCTGAATATATTTTGAAGAGAGAGTCAAGAGGATTTCCCAACAGAGTGGTTGTAGGGAATGAGAAAAAGACATCAAAGATATTTCTGGATTTAGTCATGGGAAAGTTGAGTTGCTATCAACTGAGATGGGGAAAGGTGTAGTGGAAGCAGGTTTATGGTGAGAGGCAGGGAGGTGGGGTGGCACAGAGACTGAAAGATAGGTTTGGGACCCGTTTGAGATGTCCATTCAACCTCCAAATGGAGATGTTGAGTAAGCAATTGGATATATGAGCCTGTATTGAATTGAATCAACTTGTCACCCTTCTGAGTTAGAACAGAGAACTAATTTCCACCAAGAGCAGTAAGAACTGATTCTGCTCATTTCAAATCAGGGGTGATGTCAGAGTTCTTAGTTCTTTCGCTGCTTGTTTCTTTACGGTCCACATATCCAAAAGGGAGGTTTCTTTTCTTGACCAGATAAAAGCTCTCCTGGATCAGTCCAAGAGACTTCCAACACAGAAAGAAGCTACTGGCTTTGGAGAAATGGAGGTTAGTGGGGGTACCTAGCTCTCTAGACATTTGGAGAAAACCAATTGAATGCTCTTATGCTAGATTTTGCCTTTTTATCTGAAGTTTTACCTATGTGGTAATTTGAGGAGATTCTCCCCCCACCAAGGAAAAAAAAATATGGTAGCATTAGCTAGCCCTGCTCAGGGTACATGACAAGAAACTCCAATCATAGACTAGAAGAAAGTGTATGTTACAGAGGAGCCAACCATATCACTATAATTAACTGTTTTATCAGCTGCTTTGGAAACATATCATTGAGAATTTCCAAAAGAATAAGACTTGAGTTTTCCAGCTGAGACTGTTTGGAACCTGGTCCCTGGGGTTTCCATAAACTAAGCTGTCATTAAACATTTCTACCACTGAAGGGGGTCATTAGGTGTGCAAGCCCATTTGATTCAAATTCCTATTCATTTTGGTTGTGGATCTCTATATAGATTTGTTTCCCTAAGGCAGAAAATAAGATAATAACATTTATGGATCTTAAACATGTATTTTCTCAAAGGTTCAAATGGATAGAGTAAGTAGGGCTATGATTAGAGATAGCAATTTATACCCAAATATTTTGCCTGAACAATGATTCCTTGTTTTATTTTCCAGTTAATAAAGATGACCGGGGACTGCCCAAGAGAAGCAATTCTTATATTACCCGCCTGCCACATGTCAGTGTTCAGCTCTGTATGGACACATAACAAGAGGAGGTGGGCTCAGAAAGGTCCAGGATTGCCTGCCCATAAGGGCAGCCCTATGGGGAAAAATCTAGGTCCAGAGAGCAATCAATGCCTTTAAGGCAGATGTAGGCTGGCTGTCGTGCCAGGTCTTCTAGCCTTCCACAGAGACCAGATGGAAGAGAATTTTACTCAGAGGAACTGTTTACGCTGATTGGTGCCACCCTGGTTTTATGCCTTTCTGCCAGCTTAGTTCTGGGATTATAAACCTGGGATTCTAATTTAAGTCTGATCTTGGACCACCTCAACTCTAATTTGGTTTCATGGAACTAGATGCTAGTGTCTAGCCCCAGCTTTCCCTAGCACTAAACTGGGCCTGCCCCTAACTTCATCTTCAGTGTCCCAATAGTCAGGTCCCCTGTGAACCTTTGACCCTGATGCACTTCAAGCTCAGAGGCATCCCTATGCTTAGGCCCATCTCCCATGAGGCTTCTGTCTGGAGTCTTCAGCAGCAACTTCAGACTCTGAGCACCTTAAGTGTAGAAAGCAGTATTTAATAATACATGGCCTTCTAAGTTTTGCAATAAGGCTTGTGGTCCCACTTCAGGGATAAGAAACCAAAATTATTTTGGTTGGTGAATAATAATCCCACTTATGCACAGGGAGCATTGAGAAAGCCTCCCCATGCTAAGTAATTCTAGCCAGCCTTCTGCCACCACCACCAGGGATGAATCACCCAGGTTACCACCAGAGATGTGGCATTTTGGGCCATGCACATATGACTTAAGACACAGGATGGGGATGGGGGAAAGAGCCCTGTCCAGGACAAAGGTTTAAAGTACACTGTTCCCTTCCTGAGACCTCCTGAGAATATTCTGTGGCGGCAAAAACCTTCCCTTTACATTACTTTATAGCTGGGAGTAGAGAAGAATATTCAGCCAGTCTTCAGAGAGTTTCGTATCCACCTATGCTGTCTCACCAGACACACTCACAGGCTCTGTGACCCATTTAGATAATCTTCCCCCAACCAAAAAAGGCAGCACTTTCTTCCTGTTTCACCAGCACCCTAACAGCCCCCAATGCAGGTGTCTTTTAAAAATGAGATAATTACATGCAAAGCACTTAGAACAATAGCTAGCACATAGTAAGCCTTGAATACATGCTAGCTATAATTATTATTTTGTTTCTGGTTTGCAGATGAATCTAGTGTCATTTGCCTCCTTAGATGCCAATATCTTAAAGCCCCCCCCCCCTCCACTCCTACCACACATACACCACCAGGTCTCATCTCAATGAAAAAACAAAACAAAACAAACAACAATAACAACAACAACAAAATCCCAAAGCATTATAATCAGATAAATCAACGTATGCTATTTAGATTGCTTTTTTAAAATTAATTTTTAAAAAGAAGCTCAGGGATGGGAAATGAGTTTTAAAGGCTTCAGTGATAACCAAATGTAATATGGGACCTTGTTTGGGTCCTGATTCAAACAACCCAACTATAAACAGACACTTTAGAGACAAGAGGGGAAACTTAATTACAGACTGGGTATTCGTGACACCAAAATACTGTTGGTAATTTTGGTAAGTGTGATAATGGCATTGTGTTGGGGTTTTTTAAGTCAATATTTTGAGAGATTCAGAGGTGAAATATTACGATGTTTGGATTTACTTTAAAGTACTTCAGCAAATAAAAGGAATAAATAAATAACAAAAAAGGAGGGATAGATCAAGTAAATATGGCAAAAACTTGATACCGATTGAATATGGGTGATGGGAATATAGCAGTTTGTTATATTACTTTCTCTATTTTACTGAATTGGTCCTCATGTCAAAAAAAAGTCGCAGACGAATAGTCTTCAGGGCTAAGTTTTCGACAGTGGAAATAAGGATGGGAGGCTATGACCAACTGGTTAAACAGCTGATAGTAATGGGTGCAATGAGGGATGGTTGAAACCTGGCCCAGAGGGGAAAGTATGGGGGTCAGGGGTGGTGAGAGGTTTGGGTGAGTTTAGATCCTGGATCCCTGGAGTCTGGAGGAGAGAAGCATAGTATAACTGAGACCACTTCCATGGCAAGGATTGGGGAAAGACAAAAGAACTTTAACAGAGTGACCACAGTAAACCACCTCCAGGGCATTTTGCGCCCAGCCAGCCTCTTTCCAACACAGCTAGACTAGGCTTGTCCGTGGCTATTCTTTCCAATGGGAACAGAGAAAACTTGTAGGGAGTAAAAAACAGGAATTACTGCTTTCCTTAGAGTCCACATGCCCTAAAATGATATTATTCGCTTAACAATGCTTTTAGGAATAGACATGGTGTGATTCTGGGAGGCTTGGGAAGGGCTGTCTCTGCTCTTTACCTAACATTCTATTTAAAAAGGGTAAGGTATTTCATTTCATCTTCAGAGTTAATTTTACAGAGTTAACATGCTTAAGTTATGGCTGCAACTCACTCACCCTAATATGAAAGGACCAAGATCACATTCTCCCCTCCCTTGCTGGTGAAAACTAGCAGACCACAGAGGGCCCTGAGCACCGAGAGGATGATGATAAACTTAAATTGCCTGCTTTCCAACGTTGCTGAGTGCTGTTCACCTAAATCTACGGGGCAAACAGAAATGGATGGGGAGTGTGCAGCCTTGCTCACTCTTAGAAAACACTCTGATGGAAACAAAAGGAGACGTGAGAGAGGACATATATTTCATCAGTGACTCAGGCATCAGTGATGCCTCTTCTCTCTTGGGCCCTGATCAGAAAAAAATGTCAGATGCTGAACATGTCCATGGCAACCAAGAACACTCCTAGGGTGCCACCTTGGCCCAATCACTGCCCTTTTCCAAGTCTCAGTTCTTGACTTTCTGAAATGGATTGAGAGAGAGAGCGAGAGCACGCCAGTGAGTGAGCAAGAGAATATCATCCTTCTATATTTGCCTCTTCCCACCCTGGGGTTTTATAAGAGTTAATAAAGTGGTGACTACACCTGGCACCCTGGAAAAAGACACATTTATGTGTACTGGGAATGATGCCATTTTCTTTACCTATTTTTGTCAGGTGTCTTTTCCATTGATCACCTGATTTTGAGAAGTATAAAAGAATTTAGTTTTCATTATATTGTTTTCTGACTCAACTATATTTTTAAAGAGAAACTAGTCTGTGTTCCTACCAGCAGTTTGATAGAGTAATGTTCCAAGTGAGTGGTAGTAAAATTATGTTAATCTTTTACATGGAGCAAGGGGAAATATATCATCTCTTTGTCAATTTTCCACTTTTGCACAAAGTGGAAATCTTGTTAAAACACTGGACTTGTGTAGGCAGTGAGAGAGCATTGAAAGAATAGGTGTTCACCCAGAAATGGCCGTTCCCCTTTTGGGTTTTTGTTTGTTTGTTTTTATTTATTTTTGCTGCGTTGGGTCTTCGTTGCTGCACGCGGGCTTTCTCTACTTGCGGCGAGTGGGGGCTACTCTTTGTTGCAGTGCTCAGGTTTCTCACCGCGGTGGCTTCTCTTGTTGTGGGGCACGGGCTCTAGGTGTGCAGGCTTCAGTAGTTGTGGCTCTCAGGCTCTAGAGCGCAGGCTCAGTAGTTGTGGTGCACAGGCTTAGCTTCTCCGCAGCATGTGGGATCTTCCCAGACCAGGGCTCGAACCCGTGTCCCCTGCATTGGCAGGCGGATTCTTAACCACTGCACCACCAGGGAAGTCCAGGCAGGTGGATCCTTAACCACTGTGCCACCAGGGAAGTCTTTCCCCTTTTGTTTTGATAACATACTCCTTCATTTCTTTGGGGACTTGGAGCTTCCCACCACTTCAGGTCCTGGTGAGGCTGTCAATCATGGTGCCCCATCCCTCTCCTAGCTTCACTGGTGAATATGCTGACCCAAGTTGACCAATCCAGGTATATCATCATTCTAACCATTGCCATTAATTCAGAGGTAGGCAAACGGCCCAAGCAGGCCAGTCGGGGCTGTCAAAAGCTGGCAATGCACAATCCAACAGAGCTTGTCTATTCTGCAGTGGTGTCCTTGCTGGTTTGGATCCATGGTGCAATGGACCCCTGGCTCTAAGGTAAGTTCTTACCCTCTGTGCAAGGCCAGGGCGGCTACCTCCTGAGGGCCTTCCTGCCTGGGCCGTATGCTAACCAGAGCATAGTCAAGGTTCCAGGGCAATGGAAGCTCCTGTAGTTTGTCAAAGCCAGGCCTCAGATAATAGTTTTGGACCTGCTGAGGTAAGGATGAACCAATCTACCTGAGGACAAGGTGCCCAAAAGGGAAATTCACCAGGACAAAAAGAGGTTTGGGGGCTGTGATCTGGGCTCTGTGCCAAGATCTAAATATCCTTAAGGGAAAGTAGCATCTTGATAGTTTTTGGCAGATCACAAAAAGACCCATTTTACCCCTTTCACCAGGGTAACAGATGCCTGCGCACAACTATACCTGGCTAACCAGGTAGGGACAATGCAAGGACCGCACAGAGAGAAAAAAGGTGCCTCAAGACGATCTGAGGTTACCTTTAGATAAGGTAGGTTGCCGTAACTTATTTTTTTTTTCTTTTGATATCACATTCTAATTTTATTTTACTTTATTTTTAAATTAAGTTTGATTGGCTTATAGTTGATTTAAAATGTTGTGTTAGTTTCAGGTGTACAGTAAAGTGAATCAGTTATACATATACATATATCCACTCTTTTTTAGATTCTTTTTGCTGTAACTTTCAAGTAACTTCCTTAAGCCCCATCTTATTAATCTCTACCATTTACACCTGAATACTATGGAGAATACTAGTTTCTCCTGAGACATCCTGGAATCCAGAGGTGGAGGCAGGGCCTGCTTTGGAACAACATGTACTTGGCATGAGAAATACTCTAGGCCTCTCTATAGGGCAGACCAAGAAATACAGGGATCCCAGGTGGACTAAGAATTTAGTGTCTTTCAAATTGACTTAGTGCTGGTGGGGGCCGACACTGGGGAAGAATGTTGTTTTGTTTCCACTGGACGATATGGCCTACTTCACTGGTGTAAGGCCACTTTGATATTTTACCAGTTATATGCAGAACCTTGGGTTGAACTTACCTGGCACTATATATCTACTTCATTCTTGAAAGTAATCTTTAGAAATTGGCACCAAAGACAGCTGTCTGTCTGGCCTGACCTTCAATCCAGTTCTGTGATTGTGATTCATTCTTTGTACCCTCTGTACTTCCCTGACCTTCTTTTTTTTTTTTTTTTTTTTTTTTGCAGTACGCGGGCCTCTCACTGCTGTGGCCTCTCCCGTTGCAGAGCACAGGCTCCGGACGCGCAGGCCCAGCGGCCATGGCTCACGGGCCCAGCCGCTCCGCGGCATGTGGGATCTTCCCGGACCGGGGCAAGAACCCGCGTCCCCAGCATCGGCAGGCGAACTCTCAACCACTGCGCCACCAGGGAAGCCCTCCCTGACCTTCTTTAAAGAGGTCATGGTATTGCCCACCAAAGGGCAGTGGAATGTACCAGTAACAGAACTCTGCAGATAAAGGCTAATCTGCAGTTGTCACTGTAACCTGCGAGTGTTTGGGGCCTGCTTTGCCACTGACCTGTCTCCTGAGGCCTTACATCAGTAGGCCCTGCCACTGGTTATATTGCCTTACTTAGACTTTTCTGGATTTTTAATCTTATAATGCTAGTGAAAACTTTATCCAATTTATGACATCCTACTTATAAAAATGTTGGCATGCATGGCCCTTTCTTATCCTCTTGGCTGGTGATAAAATAGTCTGTGATGTTAGTTGGGACTCATTTTGACTCAAGGGTTTCTTAGCCAGAGGTAAATTGTTTCTTTATGTCTATCCTGGTGGCTATCTGAATTTTATAAGTTTAAATGTTCTTCTGTCAAAGAAAATAGCCCAGATATAAAGTGTGACCTCTGGGTCTAGGGCGACAGAGAATGGTGCCCAAGTTGGATTACTTAGAAGAAAAATAAAATCATATTCTCTTACTTGCATTTTGCTTTAAGCCATCTTTTGGACACATAGTACCAAAAACATTTCAGAGGTCAGTGGTAGTCATTTGAATTCCCTAAATGGAGTAACACTGAACAATCAGCTAGTAAATACTATTTTAAGGGATTCTAACATGAGAAGGCAACAAAAATTCAGTTTTAGGCTCTGCCTTCTGGAACACAGCAAGACAAAACAGATTAGGATAAACAAATAAAGCCATATTCATTTAAGATATGCAGATAGGGCTTCCCTGGTGGCGTAGTGGTTGAGAGTCTGCCTGTCGATGCAGGGGACATGGGTTCGTGCCCCGGTCCAGGAAGATCCCACATGCCGTGGAGCGGCTGAGCCCGTGAGCCATGGCTGCTGAGCCTGTGCGTCCGGAGCCTGTGTTCCACAACGGGAGAGGCCACAACAGTGAGAGGCCCGCGTACTGCAAATAAATAAATAAATAAATAAATAAATAAATAAAATTTAAAGAAAAGATATGCAGATAGAAATGGCCAGGAATTAGCACCAGGCACAGGCAACATCATTCTGTGTATAGGATGACCAATTTTCTTGGCTTACCTGGGACTGGACTAGTTTTAGCATGGAAAGTCCCACATCCCAGGAAACCCCTCCATCCCAGGCAGACATTTGGTCACCCTAAATTGGGCCAAGTTACAGACCATAAGCCATGGCCAAAATAAATAGACAGGCCAGCTATTTTTATGGTAGATGCATATTATTTGTCTCAATATCTTTGTGTCTTAGTAAAAGAAGGGTTAAAATCCTCAGCCTTCCACTCAGAATTGTTATGAGAAATTGCTTCAATTCATTGCTAGGCAATTTGTGAATGTGAGATGCTATAAAATTATAAATAATAGCTTGGCAGTGATTTTCATGCAGCAAGTAGACCTTACCTGGCTGATGCCAAGGTCTTGCTGTGTAACTATTAGAGCTTTCCCTATGGAGAAAATCTAGCCCATTGTGAGTAATTTTGCATTTCTTTCATTCGTGCTAATGCTAGGCCATCTCTCAGGACAATACAGGGCAACCTTGGCTCCGATTTTGTTTAACCCAGCTGGATGCAGCCAAATTATGGGCTTCTTTTTGGGTGGAGCATATTTTTGCTGGCTGTGGGAGACCTGTAATTCTTTTTTTTTTTTTTTAATGCAAAACCATTTATAGCTTTGGGTGATGTAAAATCCACAGGGTGCCTACAACAGTGTCACGTAACCAAAGGCTTCCCACATGATCCCTCTGGGGGGACACAATGGAGCCAGGGCCTCACCCAAGTCTCCATCCACCCACTCATCACATCTCCTGTGCCCGTCCACGCCCCCCCAACACACCCCACCCCAGGCAGGGCGGCAACCTGCAGAGCCTTCAACTTCTATCTCTGCTTGTGTTTCAGAGGTTTCAATTATAGCCAGGTTTTCTTTTCATTGAGAGAGCTATTGTTTGATGCTGTGCATTCATCCATCCATTAGCACCTCAAATCGGTCTGACTTGCTAGCTTCAGAACCATGGCAACAGCATAGTTTTGTGCGAGAGTCTTAGATGAAAAGGCAAAACCCCGTTTTTAGGCCCAGTTCTGGCTCAGATATCACAGGCCAATTGCCCAACCTCATAGGACTCCTGTTTCCTTATCTGTTAAATGATAGAGTTGGATTAAATTAGTTGTAAAGCCCTTTTAGCCTCTAAAATTCTATAATTCAACACAAGAGTGCTAAGTGGTGGAGAATATAAGAAAGAGAGGGAAGAGATAAAGAGGTATATACAGGGATAGTCTATTCAATAGGAAGCTAGGGCCCTGAAGAGGAGAGGGTAAGATCTCGCCAGGGCAAGATCCTCAATCAAAGGGCTAACCAACGACCATTAGAACAGAAATAGCTGCTATTCCATCCAAAGGAGTTTGCTGGGCTCTGGCATAATTTGACTTCTCTCCCACCATTACCCTAAACTTTTGGTAAAAGTGCTACCCAACCACCTTCCACCAGGGGTGATGTGGAGGAAAGATTACAGTGAAGTCAGAAAAGATAATGTGTATATATGGAATCTAAAAAAAAAACCCCAAAAACAAACGGTTCTGAAGAACCTAGGGGCAAGACAGGAAAAAGACGCAGACGCAGAGAATGGACTTGAGGACAAGGGGAGGGGGAAGGGTAAACTGGGATGAAGTGAGAGAGTGGCATGGACATATATACACTACCAAATGTAAAACCAATAGCTAGTGGGAAGCAGCCACATAGCACAGGGAGATCAGCTCAGTTCTTTGTGACCACCTAGAGGGGTGGGTTAGGGAGGGTGGGAGGGAGACGCAAGAGGGAGGGGATATGGAGATATACGTATACGTATAGTTGATTCACTTTGTTATACAGCAGAAACTAACACAACATTGTAAAACATTTATACTCCAATAAAGAGGTTAAAAAAAAAGTTGGTTCTAAGGAAGCAACAGCAGAAACCCATTAAATTGAAATCCATTTACAAATAGCTCATTTTCTCATCAAAACAACTGCACTTCTATAGATCTCAGTGGGAAACCCTGAATTTAGCAAACAGCTCTTCAAATGCAAGTTCTTGGGAATTACTATACAGGGCATAGCTGTATGGAGAGGAAGCAAGGAAGCAGAAATTATAACTGTTGCTTGCGCTGGGCTTTACTCTGGGCTCTGCAGCTCTTCTTTATTTTAGAGTTTGAAGAATTCTACTTTACGGGGATCTGATAACTCCTATGATTATAAAAGATCTTATTAATAGAATCAGTCTCCAGAGGAAGATCCTTTACCATCAGAACTCTTTAGTTCCTGATGTTATTGGTGGTCTCAATTATTGTCACTCCCTTTACTCTAATTAACTTCTAGGGTATAGTCCACAAAGGAAAATAACAATATATTGTCTATTCTAGATTCTTTCAGCTAGGGGTCCCCAGAATCCCAAGGGGTATGCAGTGGTAATAAAGATCTGAGAACTTCTTTCGTAATGTTAAAAGTTGTATTAACAGTTACAAATTTCCCCAAGTCTACTGCATCCCTGAACCTTTGAATGCATCTACCTTCACACTCACTGTACTTAGGCAGGTGTATTAAATGATGACTATCCAGGAATTTACTGAGGTCCAATCTCTGTTTACTGTTTCTTCCCATTCCTGGCTACCTTTATAATCCTGGCCCTCTAATCCCTCCAGATACGCATAATTGATATCATGTATTTGGTCTCTATAATTTTTTAAAACTTTTTATGATGGAACATTTTGTATACATATACAGATATAGATGTATAGATAGAAAGAGAGACAGAGAGACAAAGAAAGACAGAAAGAGACAAAGACAGAGAGAGGAAATAGTATAATAAACCCCCAGGTACCTATCATTGAGCTTCCATATTATCAATTGATGCCCAGCTATATTTAATGCCCAGAAGAGATCATTTTAAACACTCCCCTCCTTCTTACAGTGAAAATTTTTTTGGTAATACTTGTGAAATGAAACATATAATGGTCAGAATAGAATTGCAGACAGTGAAAATGTTCTTTTACTGAACTTCATATATATATAATCATTCCAGTTAAAAAGATAAAATAAAGGGCTTCCCTGGTGGTGCAGTGGTTGAGAGTCCGCCTGCCGATGCAGGGGACACGGGTTCGTGCTCCGGTCCGGGAAGATCCCACATGCCGTGGAGAGGCTGGGCCCGTGAGCCATGGCCGTCGAGCCTGCGCATCTGGAGCATGTGCTCCGCAACGGGAGAGGCCCCAACAGTGAGAGGCCCACGTACCGCAAAAAAAAAAAAAAAAAAAAAAAAAAATATATATATATATAACATAAAATAAATAGTGCAGTACTAAAAGAGAAAAAGGCATAATATTTATTCAATAGTGGTTATATCAACCTACCATTTTGAACTTTGGTCCTTTGGATTACAGTTTGAGATAATAATATATTATGTACATAATTATCCAACAATTAATCAGTGAATATTGATAAAACTGAAATGTTTACAAAAGATTGAATTTAGGCAACTAATAAATCATAACACAAATGCAATATTTTATTTTCTTGGTTCATTCTTTTTGTTTGTTTGTTTAACATTACTTGGACTTTGTTTTATGCAAAACAACACCACAAAAACATAGACATACAAAAAACTCTCCTCGCTAAGGTTATCACTACCTATAGTTTTGTGTGTAAACTTTTAGTTCTCTTTCAAAATATCATCATATAGGGCTTCCTTGGTGGCGCAGTGGTTGAGAGTCTGCCTGCCGATGCAGGCGACACGGGTTTGTGCCCCGGTCCGGGAAGATCCCACATGCCGTGGAGCGGCTGGGCCCGTGGGCCATGGCCGCTGAGCCTGCGCGTCCGGAGCCTGTGCTCCACAACGGGAGAGGCCACAACAGTGAGAGGCCCGAGTACGGCAAAAAAAAAAAAAAAAAAAAAAAAAAAAAAATTATCATATATTTTACTTATTTTTTAATGAAAAGTATAACGTATACATAGAGAGCCATGAGTTTTTGCTTTCTTTTCTGCACAAATGATTTGTTACCTTGGATCATTCTTCAGTTTAAAAATAATTAACAAGATAAATCAACTATAACTTCAATAAAATAAAGTTTAAAAAATAAAAATAAAATATATCCACATTAAAATTTTTTTAATAATAATTAACGAGAAAGGAAAATAAATTTTAATTTTAAACATATTATTAAAAATCAGTAAACCACTTCCTGTATGAACTGAAACTTCTACTTACCAACAATAACATACCTTGCAGTTCAGTCTCAGTTTCCCTATTTTTAATTTTAAGTGAAAACACTCAAAAAGTCACATGAAATTACTGTACTGGAGTAACTCAGGTTCTCTTTCTTTGACTTTTACAATCACTATACTATCCTAGTTCATTTCTTTTTCTTTTCTTTTTTTTATTTTTTGCCTTGGCTTGCAAGATGTTCCCTGACCAGGGATCAAACCTGTGCTCCTTGCAGTGGAAGTGCAGAGTCTTAACCCCCGGACCACCAGGGAAGTCCCCCTAGTTTGTTTCAAATCTACTTTTTCAAAGCAGGAACATGTAGTTCCACAGAGTTAAAGATGTGAACTTCAACAGCAGTGAGCTCAGATGGTTCCAAACAGTACAGAATTTTATTAATGTTTTAAAATTCTCCACAGATAATGCACCCCTTTATTGTCTGCATCTGGACTGAACTGCTCCCACTGCTCTTGCCCTAGGCACACCACTGCTCCACAGGTTTTAACACAGTCTGGGCACTGTGTTATATAGTTGCCTTTGTCCATCTAGCAGTGACTGAGCTTGTGGGGGGACCATGTTCTTCCCATTACTCTCCTCTACCCAGACCTCAGTCTTAGGGTTCCTTTGTGTCTATCATCCCTGACTTTGTCCATATTAACTTCAGATTAGCCCAGAAAATTCAGCTTTAAAAATATATTTATTTATTTATTTATTTATTTATTTATTTATATTTTTAGCTGTGTCAGGTCTTAATTGCCCAGGATCTTCGTGGCAGTATGCATGAACTTTCCTTGCAAGGTGCTGTGGGATCTTAGTTCCCTGACCAGGGATTGAACCGCGTACACTGCATTGGAAGGCGGATTCTTAAGCAGTGGACCACCAGGGAAGTCCCCAGAAAATTCAGCTTTAACAATTCTTCAGGGCACATGATATTTTGGCCTTTTAGAAAGGACCTCTTTTTAATAAAGCTGCCTATTGTTTTCCTTTCTGCTTTCAGATGGGCCAACTAAAATAGTTTTGTTTCTATTTTTTCAGCTTTATTAAGGTATAATTAATATATAGCACTGTACAAGTTTAAGGCTTGCAGCATAATGACTTGACATACATATATTGTGAAATGATTACCACAAAATATTTAGCTAACTTCCATCACCTATATAGTTACCCCCAATTTTTAAAAATTTCTTGTGATGAGAACTTTTAGGATCTACTCTCTTAGTAACTTTCAAATATGCCATACAGCAGTGTTAACTATAGTCATCATGTTGTACATTACATCCCCAGTAATTATGTTTCTCATTACTGGAAAGTTGTACATTTTGACTGCCTTCATTCAATTCCCCCTCTCGTCACTTCCTGCCTCTGGCAACCACAAATCTGATCTCTTTTTCTATGAGTTGGTTTTTCATTTGTTTGCTTGTTTAGATTCTACATATAAGTGAGGCTGTACAGTATTTGTCTTTCTCAGTCTGACTTATTTCACTTAGCATAATACCCTCGCGGTCCATCCATGTTGTCGCAAATGGCAGGATTTCCTTCTTTTTATGGCTATTTTAGTATTCCTTTGTATAGATTAGAACGTTTGTTTCTTTTAAGATATTATTGAAATCTTCAAGAAGCAGCCACCACACCCAAAATCCTACCTGATGTCTTTTTACAAAGTGCTCTAAATCTCTAGCCTCAGCAGGCATGTGTCTGAGTCCCATGAGACAATGGGAAACAATTTAACCATTTGCTTTGCTACCTTCTGAAAGGGTTCCCCCCGGAGAAATAGGGGGCCCTAGAAAACTCAACTCAGTCATTGCACATTTTAACACCTGTTATTTTAAATCCTTCCCAAGCATTTACCAGGACACCAAATGGAAAATAAATTAATGCAAAGGAGTTTTTTGATAATAGTTGAGACATGGAGAAAACCAGTTAAGGACCATCATATGGACAAAGACAGGCAGGTTAGAACAAAATAAGTGGCACCTCAGGAAGGCTAAAAATGTGGCGCCTTTTCAAGTCAATACTCTTTAGGTATTTGTTCAATATTTATTTACGAGACAGGAATATCTTAAATTTTCCATTTGAGATACTGTCTCGTTTGGTGGGAGTATGACCAAGTTACATATTCCCCAGTTACATAAAAATTCTCTTGCGGAGATCTGCATTAACTTACACCATATAGCCAATGTATTCTACAGATGTTTTACTGCTTACTTTTTTTTTTTTTTCTTTTTTTGCTGTACGTGGGCCTCTCACTGTTGTGGGCTCTCCCATTGCGGAGCACAGGCTCCAGACGCGCAGGCTCAGCGGCCATGGCTCACAGGCCCAGCCGCTCCGCGGCATGTGGGATCTTCCCAGACCAGGGCACGAACCCGTGTCCCCTGCATCGGCAGGTGGACTCTCAGTCACTGCGCCACCAGGGAAGCCCTACTGCTTACTTATTAATTGGTGCCCTGGGCATCTACCCAGCTGGCACACTCCTTAATTCATATTTTGATCAGCATAAAGGAATAAGTAATTAGGAGCTCAGGGCAGGAGAATATAGTAAAGCCTGGTGGACTATGGTTGCCTTGATTTTTGTTTCTGTTGTTTTTCATTGTCTTTTGTTTTAACTATTATGCTTTTTTTTTTTTTTTTGGTGACTATATATCCTTTAAGTTCCAAAGCAGCCAGTTCATGACCACTGGAAAATTCGGCAAACTAATGTTAGGTTTTTCTTTAATTCCCTTTCGGGGGCTTTTAGATATATGCAACAGTAATTTAGCATTTGGTTCCTCCAGAATTAACTTGATATGCTCTCTCAGTTCCCATATCTAAGCCAATTCGTAGACTCACAGCCCCTTGCGTGAAAGGGAGATTGGGTCACTTTGAAAAAGGACACTACAATACTGCAACAAAAATATACTGTGGATCTTCCTACAAGCCTTCCACAAAGGGTCTACATTCATCTACTAGGCTTGATGGATACAGGGAAAAGGGAAAATCTCATGCTTTTATGGAATTACTAGACACTGGCTAAACATGAATGTTCACCTGGAATCTCAGAATGTGACCTTATTTGGAAATAGCATCTTTGCAGATATAATTATAAGGATAATACTGGACTAGGGTGGGACTTAAATCCAATTAAAATGCCTTTATGAGAGGGCTTCCCTGGTGGTACAGTCATTAAGAATCTGCCTGCCAATGCAGGGGACACGGGTTCGAGCCCTGGTCCGGGAAGATCCCACATGTCGTGGAACAACTAAGCCCATGCGCCACAACTACGGAGCCTGCGCTCTAGAGCCCGCAAGCCACAACTACTGAGCCCACAAGCCACAACTACTGAAGCCCACGTGCCTAGAGCCCGTGCTCTGCAACAAGGGAAGACACCACAATGAGAAGCCTGCGCACCGCAACGAAGAGTAGCCCCTGCTCACCACAAGTAGAGAAAGCCCACGTGCAGCAACAAAGGCCCAATGCAGCCAAAAATAAATAAATTAAATAAATAAGTAAATAAAACTTTAAAAAAATGCCCTTATGAGAGACAGGAGACATAGGAAAGAAGGCCATGTGAAGATGGAGGCAGAGATTAGAGTTATGCAACCCCAAGCCAATAGGAGCCACCAGAAGCTGGAAAAGGAGAGAAAGGATCCTCCTCCAGAGCCGAAGGGAGAGTAGCCCAGTCAACACCTTAATTTCAGACTTCTGGTTTCCAGAATGATGAGAGAATACATTTCTGTTCTTTAAAGCCACCAAGTTTTTGGTAATTTGTTACAGAAACTCTAGGAAACTTAACACAGCCTTCTAAATTGATGGTAAACCCAGAGGACCCCAAAACCCACTATAGTCCACCAGTCCACCAGGGATTTATGGAGGTCAGGAAATATGACATTCTGACCTATGTCTACACCTAGTGAGCTCAATAGGTTCATGGGCTCGTTGTATGGTTATTTCCCAAGTTCCCGAAAGTGTAATTGGAATAGACATGCTAGGCCACTGAGAGAATTGCCACACTGGCTTCCTGACCCATGGCATGATGGCTATTATAGTAGGAAGAGCTAAGAAGAGCCTCCTGGAGCATCCTCTCCTAATGAGAATAGTAAGCAAAAACCAACACTGTCTCCTTGGGGGAACTGTCAAGTTTAGTGACATCATCAAAGATCTAGATCCCAAGGCAGTGATTACTATCACATCCCCCATTTTACTCACCTATTTGGACTGTGCAGAAGGTAGATAAATTTTGAAGAATGATTGTAGGTTATGATAAATCAATCAGGCATTTTTTGCAATTGTTTTTCCAATTTGGTATATATTCTGGAACAAATCATCTCGGACCCTGACTCCTAATATACAGCTGTCGATCTGGTGAATGCTTTTTTCTATATATTAGTTTACAAGACCCATCAGCAGCAGTTTGCTTTCAAGTGGCAAGGATTTGCCTCAGGGTTACATCAACTTTGTTGCTTCCTGCACTAATCTAGGCCAAAGATACCTTAGTCATCTTAACATTCCAAATAAATTGTGATACCCCTTGGACTTCCCTGGTGGCACAGGGGTTAAGAATCTGCCTGCCAATGCAGGGGACGTGGGTTTGAGCCCTGGTCCAGGAAGATTCCATATGCCACGGATCAACTAAGCCCGTGCGCCACAACTATTGAGCCTGTGCTCTAGCACCCACAAGCCACAACTACTGAGCCCGCGTGCCACAACTACTGAAGCCCATATGCTTAGAGTCCATGTTCTGCAACAAGAGAAGCCACTGCAATGAGAAGCCCACGCACCGCAACAAAGAGCAGCCCCCGCTCGACGCAACTAAAGAAAAGCCTGGGGGCTTCCCTGGTGGCGCAGTGGTTGAGAGTCCGCCTGCCGATGCAGGGGACACGGGTTCGTGCCCTGGTCTGGGAGGATCCCGCGTGCCGCGGAGCGGCTGGGCCCGTGAGCCATGGCCGTCAAGCCTGCGCGTCCGGAGCCTGTGCTCCGCAATGGGGAGAGGCCACAACAGTGAGAGGCCCGCGTACCGCAAAAAAAAAAAAAAGAAAAGCCTGCATGCAGCAACGAAGACCCAATGCAGCCAAAAGTAAGTAAATAAATAAATATATTTTAAAAATTATGATGCTCCATTAATTGATGGCATGCTAATTAGACCCGAGGAGCAGAAAGTAGCAAGCACCACAGATACCTTACTTACACATATACATGCCATGGAGTAAGAGATAAACATCATGAAAATGCAGGGGTTTTTTGGGGCTTTAGAAGCAATATGAACATAATTTTAGTGTGCTACTGCAACCCATTTACAGAATAACCGAAAGGCTGCCAGTTTTGAATTGTGCCCAAAGGAGGAAAAGGTTCTACATCAGTTTTAGTCATATGACCCAATAGACCCAGCCATACTCAAAGTATCAGTGGCAAATAGGGATGCTTGCTTTTGGCAATTCTAAGAGGAGAATCACAATGCAGACTCCTGGAGTCTGGGGGGACAAAGTTATGCTTGCTCCTTCAGGTAATAATTCTCTTTTCAAGAAATAGTTCCTAGCCTGCTACAGGGCCCCGGTAGAGATATGTGGTACATCAAGTGACAATACATACTGAGCTGCCCATCATGAACTTCGTAATATCTGGTGCAGCAATTCATAAGTTTAGAATATGCTCAGCAGCAATCCATCATCAAGTGAAAACGCTGTATAAGAGATAGGACTCAAGAAGATCCTGAAGACACAAGTAAGTTGCATGAGCAGTGCCTTAGACTCCCACAGCACCTGATCCTATGGCATTGCCTCCTCTTCCTCAGTTCACACCTATGATATCACGGGGAGTCCATTGTGATCAACTGACCAATGGGGGAAAACTCAGATCTACTTTACAAATGGTTCTACACGGTATGCCTACATTAACCAGAAGGGGACTGCCACAGCATTATAGCCCAAATAAGGTGCATATTAGACAATAGTAAAGGGATATCCTTCCAGTGGGAAAAACAAAAGAAGTGTATTTGGTTATCCACTCTGTCAGGATGGAAAATAGGCACTGACTGATTCACAGACAGTGGATGGATGGTCAGAGAATTGGAAAGAACAGGAAGGGAAGATTGGTGACAGGAAGACTGAAAAATGTATGAGGATGGACATCTTGAAGTGGCACAGAATGAGGATGTCTGTTTCCCTTGTGCATGTTCAATGCAGAGAAGGTTATCAAAAAGTCAAGATGATAAGTTGACCCATTCTTGGATCTCAGTCAGACATTCCAGTGCTTAATGAATTCATGTGCAGAGTAGTCACAGCAATAGGGATAGAAGCGACTCACAGGCTCAAAGTTACGGACTTCCTCCCACCAAGGTTGATATGGCTACTGCCACCACTGAGAGCCTAATCTGGCAACAGTAAAGACCAATGCAGAGGTCCTAGGGAGACCCACCAGCCTTCTGGTAGCAGATTCTTTGCACTGGACCTTTTCCATCATGGAAGAGGCAGGAAAAAAAATAGGGAATAATTGGTGAAATCAAGGTAAACGACAAATTGCTGCATCTTGCATCCCCTGCCAAAAATAAGGAAGCATAGCTCCTGGTTCTACCCCTTTGGATTCTGATCCACATTCCACACCTGGAAATGTTACTCCAGTCAACATACTAGGTGACACCATAGAGCCCCGAACAGGAAAGGACACTGCAGCAAGTCCAGGCCTACTGCAATCAGCACCGTCACTTCAGCCACATGATTCACCAGATCTTATGTAGTTGCAGGTGTCCCTGGTAGGTTTCCCTTGATGCAGTGAGGAGTTTATGACAAGCTGCAGAAAAAATTCACAATGCAGATCTCTGAGATTCTGGAATAAGTTCATGCCACCCACATCAGAGAATTAGGTGTCCTTTATGAAACACCTCTAGGTGTACAGTTAGGTCCTGGTAGGAATGGAACACTTGACCCTGAGACATCAGACGACCATGATTCTGGAACTGCTCATGAGCTAGATTCCGTCACATTCACTAAGTCGTAAAGTCAGACTGGCCCAGCAAAGTCTACCATAAATTGACAATGGTACATTTTGGATTGAGCCCAAGCAAGACTTGAAGGCATGAGACAGCTGCATGACTAGGTAGCCTAGATCCCCATGTCACCCCCGCAATGATTGCATTGGGTTGTTCCTATGAGGGATCCCACATGACCAGTTGAAAGACCTGCCTGAGATTGGTTTATGAATGGGTCAGTTTGGACTGTGGATATTTCAAGGGTTAGCCTTGAAAGACAGTGGAAAGGGAAAATCTTCCCAATGGGTAGTGCAGTGAGCAGTATACCTGGCCATCCAGTGGAAGAGAAAGTGGCCCAAGATGGGAATATATGCAGCTTCCCAGGCAGTGCTCTCTGGTCAAAAGCCTACAAAGAAAAAAATTTAAATGATCAGAGACAAGGAGGTCTGTGGTAAAGGCACATGGAGAGATGCAAAGTGTGAAGATTTTTGCATCACACATTAATGCCCATACTGGCACAAACTTGAGAGTGAGTACCTCCTTAAATTTTGCACCCATAGGCACCTCTTTTGGCTTAGCCTAGCCTCCACTTGGCTCAAAACTCACCATGTTCTGTTGTTGAAGACTGAAGTAAAAAGTGATATAGATACAACTTCTCAATAGGTGGAATGTAACAGAATGTACAGCCATGGTTTGTTTGTTTGTTTGTTTGTTTTTTGTGGTACGCAGGCCTCTCACTGTTGTGGCCTCTCCCATTGGGGAGCACAGGCTCCGGACGCGCAGACTCAGCAGCCACGGCTCACAGGCCCAGCTGCTCCGCAGCACGTAGGGTCTCTCCGGACCGGGGCACAAACCCGTGTCCCCTGCATCGGCAGGCAGACCCTCAACCACTGCACCACCAGGGAAGCCCCAGCCATGTTTTTTTAAATCATAGTCAATTTATAACATAATGTTAGTTTCAAGTGTACAGCAGTGATTCAGTTATTTACATATTTTTTCACATTCTTTTCCATTATAGGTATTACAAGATATTGAATATAGTTCCTTGGCTATACAGTAAATCCTTTTTTTTTTTTTGGCTGCACAGCATGCGGGATCTTAGTTCCCCCACCGGAGATTGAACCCACGCCCCTGCCGTGGAAGCACAGAGTCTTAACCACTGGACCACCAGGGAAGTCCCTGTAGTAAACCCTTATTTTTTTCTCTGTTTTATGTATAGTAGGGTGTATCTGTTAATCCCATACTCCTAATTTATCCCTCTCCCCTTTCCCCTTTGGTAACCATAAGGTTGTTCTCTACGTCTGTGAGTCTGTTTCTGTTTTGTAAATTCATTTGTATTGTTTTTTAGATTCCACATATAAGAGATATCACATAACATTTGTCTTTGTCTGACTTACTACTTCAATTACTATAATATTCTCTAGGTTCATCCATGTTGCTGCAAATGACAATATTTCATTCCTTTTTATGGCTGGATTATACAATCCAGCCACTGTGTATATATACCACATCTTTATCCATTCATCTGTTGATGGACATTTGGGTTGCATCCATGTCTTGGCTATTGTCAATAGTGCTGTACAGCCATGTTTAAAAACTGCCATACAGACCCTGTGCTTTACATGGATGCTTTGATGGTCAATGGCAATAATTTTTCTGGAAATGACATGTGGAGAGGCTTTCATTTTACCCCAAAGTGAAAAACTGGACCCCAAATGAAAGCAGGCTATTTTCCAAAGAGAAAAGTTTGTGACAGTTCAAAGCCAAGTCATAATGAGGTTTCCCCCAACTGTCATATAGGATTATGAAGTGCATACTGGGTTATTACCCAGTTCCATGGGTTATTTTTCAGATTTAAATTTCATAAGTGGAATCAACAACCAGCTGAAAGCATAACTGCCTATAAAATGTCTCGATGTACCCATTTTGAGAATTTCTTAGATGATATTCTTGGTAAGATCAAGATTAGATCATCTTGAGTTTGACATTTATGATAAAAGTTTCTGAAAATGTGTTTCTTGATTTACCAAAATTTGGCATTTGTGATAATGAGGTGATGTTGTAAGACTTGCCTCTGCTGCTTCCTTCCACATGTAGATGAGAACTTACAGGAACATGTTCTGATTGTCCCAGTTGTTACATGGAATCATGTGTCTGGCCTCACCCACAGAGATAAGACTGGGTATAAAAGTTCATGAAAGGTGAGCAGAGAAAGATTAAGTTGCTAGGCTGCCCTGGAAAAGATTCTATCAAAGCAATCCATGAATGTGTCAAGTCAAACAAAAAGAGATTTGAAGAATGGCCAAGCCTTTGGCCATCTCAGGAAAGCTAGATAGTAGTAATAATGGCTGACATTTATTGAGCTTTTACTGTGTGCTAGGCCCTTTGCTAAGCACTTTCTAGCTCTATCTCCTTTAACCTTCACAATAACCATATAAGAAGGTATATTATTATGGATAAAAAAATGAAGCTCAGAGAGCCTGAGCAAGTTGTGAAGAACTGGTAAGTGGCAGACTTGGAATCACATGCTATTTCGTCTCCCCAGGATGTGAGCTGAAGGAGCAAAACAAAACAGTATAAAGGCAGCCAGGCTCCAAGTGAAAGAGATTAGAAGAATGGGGTGAGGTGGAGGGATGAAGCAAGTGAGTTCAGTGGCTCAGGAAATGAAACTCACAAGCACTGGACATGTATGAGCCATGGGTATCTTCCCAGGGGGGAGCAGTTACTGGGTGACACTCCTAGGCAGGAGCTAAGGTAGAATCTAAAGTGGTTCGAGTGGGGCTTCCCTGGTGGTGTAGTGGTTGGGAGTCTGCCTGCCAATGCAGGGGACACGGGTTCGAGCCCTGGTCTGGGAAGATCCCACATGCCGCGGAGCAGCTAGCCCCGTGAGCCACAGTTACTGAGCCTGCGCGTCTGGAGCCTGTCTTCCGCAAAAAGAGAAGCCGCGGTAGTGAGAGGCCCGCGCACCGCGATGAGGAGTGACCCCTGCTTGCCGCAACTAGAGAAAGCTCTCGCACAGAAACGAAGACCCAACACAGCCATAAATAAATAAATAAAAATTAAAAAAAAATAAAGTGGTTCGAGGTCATAAAACCAGAATCATTGAAGATCCACAGTGCACATGGGCCAGTATAGCATTACCGTAGTGCTCATATGAGATGTTCCTCCTAGGGTGTCTCAATAACAAAAGAAATACTAGAAGTTACATTTAGAGATAAATACTAGGCATTTGAATTTTTGGCTACACCTCAGAGTCCCTAAGTAATCAAGAAACATTTGTTCTCTGGCCCAACAACTAACGAACTCATTTTATTTTATAGCTCTATATGGTTGAGATACATCAGAAATGACTTTGGATAACCCATGTCTTTGCTGACAAAGTTAACATAGAGAATGTTCAGCTCACTAAGTGTTCAGTAGCATTTACTTATTTTATAAGATGTTGTAACTTTGCTCTCCAACAAGTTAGGTTAGTATCTAGCTTTATACAGTAGTCAAACTCTTTTTTTTATGTGTATAAATGAAAGTTTTTGGTAAATTAAATTATGCTCGGGCTTCCCTGGTGGCGCAGTGGTTGAGAGTCCGCCTGCCGATGCAGGGGACATGGGTTCGTGCCCCAGTCCAGGAAGATCCCACATGCCGCAGAGCGGCTGGGCCTGTGAGCCACGGCCACTGAGCCTGCGTGTCCAGAGCCTGTGCTCCGCAAGGGGAGAGGCCACAACAGTGAGAGGCCCACGTACGGCAAAAAAAAAAAAAAAAAAAAAAAAAAAATTATGCTCAATCCAACTCATTGGTTCTTTAGGAATATTGAACAACCCTGTGCTTATAGTTTTTTAACATTTCCTATTGTAAGTCATCTTAGGGAAGGGAAAAATCTGTATTGGCCTTTCTATTTTCAGTTCCACCGCAGGGTTGCGTCACCATGTTCCAGCCCCAGTGAATTAGTGATAAGAGGAAAGGGCACAAAACGTTTGTCAGGAAGTCGGGTTATCTGGTATAATTGCTCTGCTCTCCCCTGGCACCTCTCAGTGCTTGCTCTTGCCTGAACACCCTCCTCGCTTCCATCTGTCCTTTTTTTTTTTTTCCTCCAGCATGCTGTTGGAATGGAAACTCAGAAGGCATTTGGCTGATGGTTATTTGGAAAGGCCAAATCAAAAGCATGGTGGTGACCAGGTGCTCAGTGGCAGCCCAGCCACAGATATGGTAAGAACTGGGGCCAAACAGGGGAATCTCCGTGACCACAGAGGATCAGGTGGGCACAAGGGACCAGGCATTCAATGTCGGGACTATCCAGCCAGGGTAGCAGGTGGTGTTGCAGGAGGTGGGTGGAGTACGCGACAGGGGCTTTGGGAACCAGAGATCCACGGAGATCCAGGCGTGAGACAGCTCTCAGCATCGGGCTGTCTGGCAGCTTGGAGCAAGTGACTTGCATGGGCCAAGATGTATAGAGTTAGCTGGGTACTCAGCCTGGCTGGGGCTCGTCTGGGAGGACCTTCCCTGTCATTGTCCATCCTGGCCTGTGAGAAGCTGTAGGTGCCCCAACGGCTCAGTGGGAAGATGAACGAGCTGGTCCAGCAAGTCAAAGAACAGCAAGTGGGTATGATCATAACAATTAAAATTATTTTTTAAAAGTAGTGTTCTTTTTTTCCTTTTGGCCTCCCTAGCCTGTCCAGATTTCAGAACAGAGACCAGCTCTCCACGTCAGCCACGGTGGGGATGCTATCGGGGCCGTCCAGAGGTCAGCAGGTGTGGAGACGGGCCTGCAAGCACTTGTCAGAGTTGTTATTTCTTTTCAGGAAGCAGCTATAAAGGAGCTGACACATGAAAAGTGAGCCAAGCATTCTTGGCAATATATGGGGAGAGGTAGAGAAAGTGGAGAAAAGACTGAACTGACTCTATTCTGGGTGAGAAGAGATATCACCAAATATGGTACTCCCAGGCTGGTGAGGCCTGGGACACCGGAGTAATATGGCTGTGCTGTGAATGCTGTCACCTAGACAGAATATTGCTCCCAATTAGGTGACAGATAGGGAATAGGTTATTGAGGGTCTCAGGTATAATGTCCTGAGGGATCCCAGGAGACAAAAGATAGTAGAGAGTATGTCCCTTATGCATCTTATAGCTTTTTTTTTTTTTTTTTTTTTTTTTTTTTGCGGTACGTGGGCCTCTCACTGTTGTGGCCTCTCCCGTTGTGGAGCACAGGCTCCAGACGCGCAGCCTCAGCGGCCATGGCTCACGGGCCTAGCCGCTCCGCGGCATGTGGGACCTTCCCGGACCGGGGCACGAACCCGTGTCCCCTGCATCGGCAGGCGGACCTCAACCACTGTGCCACCAGGGAAGCCCCATCTTATAGCTTTAAGAATGCTGTAGCTCAAGGATCAATAAAGCCCTAAGTCAAGCAGAGGGACAGGTGGAGGGAGCTCCAAGTCTGACAAACGGGAGAAGAAAGTCTGGTGATCAGAGCAAGGGGGCAAACCTGAGGCTAATATCAGGCACTGTGCAGAAAGCTGAGGTGCTCTGGGCATACTTGCTATTCAGTAATGGATGGGCCACACACACAGGGAGGCAGGCTGATAAATATCTGAATCAGGGCCATGGCCATGGCCCAGGGCTGATTCTTCGCATCTGCCTTAGGTGTGATGTATGATCAGGCCACTACAGTTAGAGGGACACAGACAGAGGGACGGCATGGAACAAACAGCAGTTGGTTTAGTGCTGAGTGCTTTCATCTGGTAAAAGACTAATTTCCTAGTTCCAAAGGTGGAATTGAGAACATGTTCTTTTTCCTTCGGATGAATGGTTCATTACAGGCAGATAAAGACACCAGCTAAAGGTAAAAGTAAAAGCAGCTTTATGGCTACCTGCCTTAGTCTCTGGATCTGGTGGGCAAGTGAGAGGAGTTCCCCAACCCAGGGGAGAGTCAGGTTTGCAGCTCTCGCCACTCCTGACACGGTACAGGCCATGCTGGTGGCAGAGAGGGAATTTGCCATCCTTGCCTCCTACAGGGTCCACCTCCTCCAGCTACAGAAAGGCATCAGTGAGACAGAAATGTACAATAGATTTAACAGTAGCTGCTCAGATGGAGTTCATGTTCTGTTACCCCAGGCTTCCAGAAAGAAAACTAGAGATCATCTCCTTTATGGGACTAACCAATAAAATCCTTGTCTTACTGAGTACAGTCAGGTATTCTCAGCCTGGGTCACCATGCATAGGATGACCACATAATTCATTCAAACTTCACACTTCTGAGAGTGAAACGGTTACATACACAGTAACCCAATCTTTTCAATTTTGCTATAAAGAGCTAGTCATGCTCTTAAATTCAAACATAACATTTGAGTCTAAAGTAGATTTGCCAGATAAAATACAAGATGCCCTATTAAATTTCAGGTAAATAATTTTTAGTACAAATATGTCCCAAGTATTGCATGGTGCATACTTATACTAAAAAAAATTTTTCATTGTTTATTCTAAATTAAATCTGAATTCAGTGTTCTGTATTTTAATTTGAAACTGGCAACCCTAAAGTTAAACCACTGTATTATATGCTAATTCAATCACACTGCTTATGATGCAAAGCTTTTGGTCTTCAGCTGATTTAGGACATGGTCTGGCTGACCAAAGGAGAAAGTAGAGGAGACCGCCCCCAATTAACCCAGTCACCTGAGCTATGGAAATCAGCTCCCTTCAATTTCTCTGGACTAGGAATAGGCTCAGACTAGGTCTCAGTGCCTGGGGTGAGCTGGGCCAGCAGGTGAGAGGACTCAGCTGTGGGATAAGAAGTTACATGGATAGGGCTTCCCTGGTGGCACAGTGGTTGAGAGTCTGCCTGCCGATGCAGGGGACACGGGTTCGTGCCCTGGTCCGGGATAGATCCCACATGCCACAGAGCAGCTGGGCCCGTGAGCCATGGCTGCTGAGCCTGCGCGTCCGGAGCCTGTGCTCCGCAGCGGGAGAGGCCGCAACAGTGAAAGGCCCAAGAAACCGCAAAAAAAAAAAAAAAAAAAAAAAGTTACATGGATAAACACACTCTTCCTGCTCTCTGTTCACTTTTGCTTGATCTAGTGTACATTAGAATCACCTGGGGAGCTTTTAAAACCCACTGAGGCTTGGGCCGCACTTCCAACCAATTAAATCAGGATCTCTAGGGGTGTGATCAGGCATCCATGATTGCAAAAGCTCCCCAGGTGATTTTAACGTTCTACTGAGAATCACTGTCCTATGCCCTCATTCTGATCCCAGTGGCCTAGGTTCTGCTTACTTGACTTCTCTCCTTTGAATACCCTCTCTGTAGTATCGGACATTTCATAGTCCAGGAAGTACGACTAGAGCACAGGGTTCCTCGTCCATGCAAGACCTGTCTCCCGCCTGCTCTCGCCGCTCTTCAGCTGTGGCATCCCCTGTCTCCTACTCCCCTGCTCCCTACATATCAATTCCCAGTTTGCAGTTGATCTCTTCTCAAGTGCATCCAATGGCCGACTCCTTTGGCTTGAAGCAAGGACATCCTCCAGAGAAATGTTGCTGCAGGCCATGCTGATGGCACTGGCTGCTTTCCAGGGCTTCCCTCATCCCTGGCTTCTGCCCCAAGGGGGCTAAGCCCAAGACTTTAGCCATAGAGGAAACCCAGATTTTGTATTTCCAGAACAGGGATTGGTAGACCCTTTGAGGGTGGTGTGTCAAAGTGCCAATTTTCTTCCAAAAGGCTTGCAGGGTAAACAGTGGTTTGCTTTCCAAATGGTAGCGAGAAGGGCCTGGCAATGGCACACTGCCCATTCATCAATGAAAACTGACTCTCTTGCTTTCTTTGCAATTTGACCCAGTGAACTCAGATGAGCTTTGGGCAATGACCAGCTCAGAGTCCAGAGCAGGATACGGCAAGAGCTTTTGGATTATTCATTCACTGAGTACCTGCCATGTGCCAGATACCATGCTACATCCCGAGAGGACACGGGTGAATAAAGCAGATATGGTCTCTGGAGCCTATGAATCTTACCATCCTTCTAATCACAAATAATTCAAAGTAAGAAGAATACAGAGGAAAACTGGGGTGGAAATCCTGGTGCAGAATGAGAGTGGAAGCCTAAGTGCCTGAACACACAATACTTTTTAAATGCAGCATTTTACCCAGCAAACAATCAACCGCTCTGACCTTCTCAGAGACACAAGGCCACACACTCAAATTCCTTCATCAAATAATAGGCTGGTGCAAATGGAGCTATTTCTTAAACCCAGCTGTTTACACAACAGCTACAAATCTGTTTAGAAAGAATCCCCGCCATTCACAAATGCCTATTGAACAGATGCTCAGGAGCATTTGTCTCTCACTACCAGGGTTTCCATAAAGAGGAGGGAGCAGGTTTGAATGTCTGCAGCTCCTGGAACTTCACGTGCTGCTCTGTCTTATTCTGTGCCCAGAGGCTGCTGCTCCTCTCCCCAGCGCCCCTCTCGGAACAATAATGATTTTTAGAGGCATAATAAGGAGGGTTTGCATTGAATTATTAAACAAGGGGTGTTGAAGATGTGTTTTCTTTGACCTCCTTACCTCTCGCTTTTACCAGTCAGTTTTCTCTTGTACGGAGGCAAAGGTTTCTAAAATATTAAAGCAGATTGTGTTTTCCTTCTTATAGTATTTTCCAAACTTATTTAAAATCCCTGCATTAAAAAAAAAACCTGCTTTCCCGTTTGATAAACTTTAAAACATCGCATGCCCTCCTTTCATTTTCTGAAATTCAGCATAAGTATCAGGGGGAAAAAAGCACTAGAACAAAGCACTGCTTTGTTTTCAAGCCAGACCTACAACCCGGCCCCCTGAGATGCGGGTGGGCTGGCATGTGGGAGTCTGAACTCCCTCCCCCCGCCTCCAGTTCCTGAGACTCATTGTTCTAAATGGTAATATTAACATTTACCATCTTCAATTGTGGGTAATATCCTGTTAGCATTTTCAGTTGTAAACGTTTTCTCTGCCACGTAAAATATGAGCTGTGACAATAAAATAATGAGACAGGCTTGAAACACATAAACAAGCATTTATACAATCGAATGAGCATTGTGCCTTTGAAATGGCCACTTTGGGAGTCATCACATTTCTAGGGCTAAAATGCCATAACTCAAAAAAAGTGGAGTGATTCTTTAGGTGTAGCATGGGGCAAAAAGCGTGAGCTTTGTTTGGAGACTGGTGACCTGGGTGCGAATCAAGTTCTACCACTTCTTAGCTATGCGACCTTGACCCAGTTGCTTGATCTCCCTCAGAACCTCAGTTTCCTCATTGGTAAAACGAGAAAAAAGACCAGGTAAAATGTATATAAAGTATCTGCATATCCCAGGTAGCCCAATAAGTAGCTATTCATACCATAATTATCACTAATGACGTTCTTTTGAATTGCATTAAAAGATCTTTGAGAGTGATTTTGGGGGAAAATTCCAAGTCTTTTAAAGTCAAATGAGAAAAATAAAAGTGGATAGTAAATGGCTGGAAATTCTAGTCTGGGTGGGAAAAAATAATCGTTGCTATAGACACAAGCCTAAAATTTCATGTGGCTCATTAAGCGACTCTGAAGTCAGCTCCAGAAGATGTTTCCAAAATGTTCTGAAAGACTACACTTTCCTTAGCCTTGTGCACGGGCTCCCTGGGTGGCCACTTTGAAGTGGGTACAACTGCTTTTAACGTTTAAGTCAGCTGTGTGGTGTTAAAGAAATCCTATTTGCTTTATAGTCACGCCACAGATCTGGACCCTGTAAAAAAGGCTTAACTATTGCAAAATCTGCCTTGCCACTTCCTCTACATCCTGATGTACATCTTCCTTCTTTAAACTGTGGCATGTAGTCACCAGACTTTCCCCCCCCCCCTTTTTAAGTGTCCTCCCTTTAATTTCTGAACCCTTGTAACAGAAGGGGAAAATGAAACCCAGTTCCTGCTACCAAAAGCTACTGTCATCTTTCCACAATTTCAGGAGGCTTTCAGGTTTCCATTTTCCTTGTCTCAGCCCAGATGCTTGGCATATGCGATAGCAACAAAAACAAAATCTGTTGTGTTTTTGGTTGTTATTAATGCTTAAGCAGCCCAGGGATTGAGACAGCTAAAATAGCCACACAAATGAGCGTGCACGTGCGCACACACACACACACACACACACTTTTTTTTTTTAATGCAGAGAGCAAAGAGCCAAAATGTGCCCAAAGAACTTTGTCTGGAAGAGTCACCCACGTGCATTCTAATCCGCTAATTTCCCTCAGCTTCCCTCCTCCACCACTACTCAGTCTTTATTTCTCAGTAAGAAAACCACTTTATGTGTTAGACAATGGTATTACACAATAGAACTATAAATCCAATGTTTGTCTAGAATTTAAATGGCACTGCTGAACTCCACCCTTCCTCCCATTAGCAACATCAGAAGTTAGTGAGGGGCAAAATCATCTGTTAGTGTGTCTGAGTGGATTTGAAAATTACTCCCCCCAGGCTCTTCTAGGGTTTTAAAATATGACGGTGTTCATCCAACTGAGAACATTTTATGTCTACAAGCAATTTAAGATTCAGCATGTCTGGCAATTCACATTTTTTTAAAGGATGAGGAAAATGCAGCACTAATGTGAATATGTATGTTGTGTAGGGGAACTTCTGAACCCTTCACTGTCATCTCAAGCCTTTAGGATGGAGACCCTTCAGGATGTTGGATTATAAATATCATTCATTTCTGGGGCTTGAGGATATCTCTCTGAGCATAACAAATGTAAGATCACAAATGAAGGTGTTTTGAGCTCAATGGAAGAAAGATTTATCTTTAACGCAGACAATTCTACTTCTCTAATAAAATCATATTGTGCCTCTTTTCATTAGAAGGTTTTATCCAGGGAGTTCCCTGGCGGTCCAGTAGTTAGGATTGGTGCTTTCACTGCCATGTGCCCTGGATTCAATCCCTGGTCAGGGAACTAAGTTCTCCCAAGTATCACAATGCGGGCAAAAAAAAAGAGAGAGAAAGGTTCTGTCCATCCTTCCCCTTCCCTAGGGCAGATGGATTTCATTCTCTATAGCCAGTGTGGTTGACAGCAACAGGGCTATGTGGATTTCGCTGGCATTGTTGGGAGACTGGTTACAGGGGAATGGATCAAATAATAAGCATCTTGGGGCTAATGGAAGCCAGGTCTCTCACTATTGGACAGATCTACATTCAAGCTACAAATACAGAAAGGAAGAAGGCTGGAATAAACTCTGTACTGGTGAACCAGAATTGAAGGTTTCTGTGTGAGCTCCTGGTTTTTACATGAGTAGATAAATTAGATTTATGTGTATTTATGTGTGTGTGTATCTATAGATAGATACTTACATAGGTATGCATATACTGCATGGTCAGGCCACTCCAGATGGCTGTTCTCTTGCTCTCCATACATCCCCTGCCCAACCAGTGCCTGCTTCACCTACACCCTACCCACATGACTGACCTTCCTGCGTACTTGCCCCAAGCCCCAGCTAGGGATTGTTCTTATCAAAGGGTCAGGTGATGGGCGTGCCCCTCTACTGGTTTCCCTGGTAACTAATGAGCCTATAACTGGTAATCTCCCCTTCTGCCCTACCTTGGGAGTGAAGACTGCAACCATGTCCTGCCCACCGTGCACTGCACATGGTGGGGTGTCACTCCAGGACTTTGCTTCAGACATGTAATATATGCCCCCCCGTGCCCCGCCCATTAAACCATTGATATCTCTGACTCTGGGCTCTTTCTTTGGTCTTGGTCTTTGGTCTTTCTTTGGTCCTGAAGCTGGGCTTGTAAGCCTGTGGGGTGCAGCCCAACATATTCACAGACATACATCCACACTTCTTTCTCTTTCTCTCTCTGTAATTTCCTAGCTCTATCTGCATAGAGTGTCAGGAAGTAAAGGCATCCAAGTAGCAATAACACACCTAGCATTCACATCTTGGCTTCTAAATATCTTTCTCCATTAAGAAGAACCAGCACTCCTTCAAGAAATGACTGAGTCCAAGATGTGGTGGGCTAAAAACTGATCCAACAAATGATATCCACATCCTAATCCCTAGAACCTGTAAATGTTACCTTATTTGGAAAAAAGATCTTTGCAGATGTGATTAAGTTTCTCTCAAGATGAGGAGATTATCCCATATTATCTGGGTGGGCCCTACATACCCATGACAAGAGTCCTTATAAGAGAGAAACAGAAAAAGAGATTACAGACAGTGGAGGAAGAGATCATGTGACCACAGAGTCAGGCACTAGAGTGATATGGCCACAAGCCAAGGAATGCTGGCAGCCATCAGAAGTTAGAAGAGGCAAGGGATGGACTCTCCCCTACAGCTTCCAGATGGAACATGGTCCTGCTGACAACTAGATTTCAGCCCAGTGATACTGATTTCAGACTTCTGGCCTCCAAACTTGTGAGAGAATAAATTTCTGTTGTTTTAAGCCACAAAGTCTGGGATAATTTGTTACAGCAGCCACAGGAACTAACATACAGGGCTAGGACAGTGGATATACAAGATGAACCTGGAACTTCTTTTTCCAGAAAGTGACGTAGTACTCAGGAATGAGGAGGACATATCAAAAGGACTCGGCTTGAAGGGTCTCGCATTGGCCATATTGAGGGCAAGTAAGAATCAAAATAACTATCAAGACTCATATGTTACAACCTGTTGTATATATAATAGGCATCCATGAGTCTAAAATGACATACATAAATAAATAAGAGAAAACTCTACCTCACAGTGTAACACCAACACATAAGCATAGAAAGAATGATGGAATTAGAAAATCAGGGCTGGCCACCATCATAATAAAAATTGATTTAGGCAAGAATCATTGGTGGATGCTAAAACCAATGGATGAAAATTTGATGAGAAACAGAATATTCACATCATCTCATAGTATCTCCCAATAAAATACTTATTAATAACTACAAAATGCTTATTAATTAACTTTACTGTGAAGAACCAGCTTAACTAAGTGGCTAAATTTGATGGCACAAGTAGTGGGACAAATCGACATCGCATATCCCCGATGTGATACACTGGTCCAAGTGTTACTCTGTGGCGGCCCTGACAAAAATGCATGACCTAAAACTAATCATGAGGAAATATCAGACAAACGCAAATTGAAGAATATTCTACAGAACAATATTTTACAGACTGTACTCTTTGCAAATGTCAAAGACGTACAGGACAAGGAAAGGCTAAGGAACTATTCCAAATTAAAGGAGACCAGAGAGATATGACAATTAAATGCAACACATCATCTTGGATTGGAGTCTAGACCCATAAAGGATATTATTGGGACAGATGGTAAAATTTGAATGCTGTTTGTGGATTAGATGGTAACATTGTCTCAATGTTTGTACTGTAGTTATATTGGAGAATGTCCTTGTTTTTAGAAAATGCGCACTAAAGTATTAAGGGTTAATGAGGCATTGTGTCTGCAACTTCCTCTTAAATCATTTGGGAAAAAGTAAAGTATATAAATATGCAGAGAGAATAAAGACAAATGTGGTAAAATGTTAACAATTGGGGAATCTGGGTGAAGGACATATGGGAGTTTGTACTATTCTTGCAACATGTTTGTAATTTTGAAATTATTTCCAAAGAAAATAAAGGCCATTATTCTTCCATGGTACCTTATCACTTCCATTCAAAGAGTCTTTATGGAATGCCTGCAGCATTATTTTAAAAAGTGAAAGGACACTGAAGGGAAAGTCAGGAGACCTGGTTCTGTCACTCTCTGTGTCACCTTGTGCGGGTAACTGAACTTCTTTGAACCTCCGTGTCCTCAGGTTTATTCTCTGCTTTCTATGCCTAAGGCATTGGTTTTACTAGTTGGTTTACTTCAGCTCCAACAATGGCTGAGTTAAAAATTATTGCTGTGGAATGGGAAACAGATGCCAATGGACATCTAATCCCATTTCTTTTTGCAGGGTACAAACGTTCTAAAATTAGATTGTGGTGATGGTTGACTAACCCTGTGAAAATAGTGAAAAATATTGGATTGTGTACTGTATTTACTTATTTATTTATTTATTTATTTTGCGGTATGTGGGCCTCTCACTGTTGTGGCCTCTCCCTTTGCGGAGCACAGGCTCCGGACGCTCAGGCTCAGCAGCCATGGCTCACGGGCCTAGCCGCTCCGCGGCCCGTGGGATCTTCCCGGACTGGGACACAAATCCATGTCCCCTGCATCGGTAGGCAGACTCTCAACCACTGCACCACCAGGGAAACCCTGAATTGTGCACTTTACATGCTGAATTATATGATACATGAATTATATTTCATTAAAGCTGTTCAAATCATTGCTGCTGCTTTCTTCCCCCCCACACCCAATTGTGAATCTTTATGGTTAAAGTAGGACGTCTGTGATGGAATGGCGGTGGTTGAGTAGAGAAGGCTTATGCTCATCCCTGAGGCAGGGTGGGAAGGAAAAGGACAAACAGTAAAGGACCTTTCAGAATGGATGGAGGTGAGAGCGTGGAGGGACCCCTCGAGGGCCTGTCTTCCAGGCTCTGTTGTTATCCTCTGTTCCTCTCACTGCACACAGCCCCTGTGAGACTGGGTCCATATCTGTGGTTTCAACTCTCTCCCATAGGTTGGTGATTCCCTGTGTAAATTAGGCTAATACTGGTCATTTAAAAGCTTAACCAAAAGAGTAGTTTTGGAATTTTTTCTTTCTCACATAAAAGTCTGAGTAAATAGTCCAGAGCTGTTATGAAGAAGCTCCATGACGTCAGGGACCCAGACCCTGGGCCTCCATTTACAGCCTCGCAGGCTGTGCCCTGCAGCTCCAGGAAGCAATATCCACATATACAGCTTGAACCATCCCTTCTGGAGTAGTGCAAAGTGATGGCCTTGCCCAGGGCCCTTCCCCCTTGATGTTCTCCTTTAAGTGGTCTCAACATCATTGTCCAAGGTGGCAGCATCTATCTTCCAGGCAGAAAGATAGAGGAAGGGACAGGTGCAAAAGGAGGAGCACAGGGTACACATGGGTTGAACCTAGAGTAAGGTTTTCAGAACCTCTCACATGATACTTCACTTATGTTTCATTGCTTAGATCTTAGTCATATGACCTGGCTCAGTTGCAAAAGAAGCTGGGAAACATAGTTTTTATTCTAGGTGTCCGTGTATTCAGCAGAGAGAGATCAAGAGATGGAATTCTAGTACCAAAGAACAAGAGGCAATAAATATTGGAGAACTCACAGTCTTAGTCTTTCTTCCCAATCCATACTCGTAGTCCAGATCCATGTATCCAATTGCCTGGACATCTCTACCCAGGTGACTCACAGACTATAAAACTGAACATGGGGCTTCCCTGGTGGCACAGTGGTTAGGAGTCTGCCTGCCGATGCAGGGGACGTGGGTTCATGCCCTGGTCCGAGAAGATCCCACATGCCGCGGAGCGACTGGGCCCGTGAACCATGGCCGCTGGGCCTGTGTGTCCGGAGCCTGTGCTCCGCAACGGGAGAGGCCACAGCAGTGAGAGGCCCGCGTACCGCAAAAAAAAAAAAACAAAAAAACTGAACATGCCCTAAATGGAAGGTGTCATGTTTACCCACCCCAGTCCCATCTCAGACCTGCTCCTTCTCCTGTGATCTCCATCTCAAGGAATGGCAATGTCATCCACCAAGTTGGATGGAAATCATCTTAGACTCTCATTTCCCTCACTGCCTGCCCTCTACCCCTGCCCTGCAAGCTCTACCTCCTAAATGGCTCTTATATCTATCTCCTCCTCCCCATTCCCATAACTTTAGCTCAGACTCTCCTTTCTTCCTGGTCTGGATTACTATAGGGATCTTGAACTGGACCCCCTGCCTGTAGGCTGCACTCCTACAACCCTTTCCCCACATTGCACCCAGAGTGCGCTTTCTAAACATAAAACCAGTTTCAACCCACCCTCCCTCAAACTTTCCAGTGGTTGTCCATACCTTTGGTGGTAAAGTTCGCTTTCTGAAAGCATGGCGCCTGAGGCTCTTCCTGATCTGGCCTCTGCCTGCCTCTCTCACCCCCTCTGCTGCCGCTTCCCCGCCCACACCTTTTGCTCCAGTTATACTGAACTATCAGTATGTTTAGTTCCCTAAACAGTCAGTGCCACTCTGCCTTTGCATGTGTTGACCACTCTGTCTGGAATGACCTTCCCATTTTTGTCTATGTAACTTATACTTCTTCAAAACTCAGTTGAGCATTGCCTCCCCCAGGAAGTGTTCCCTGTGTTCCCCAATCTGATTTAGGCGTTCTTCCTCTTGCCCGATAGTGCTCCATCCATACTTATCTCAATACTCAAAACATACAAATCTTTCCTGCTAGACTATAAGCTCTTCAAGGGATGAGGTCTTGTCTTTTTTGCCCTAGTGCCTGGCACATACATATTTGTTGAATGACTAAATATGCCTGGTTCAATCTCATACATGTTAATATATAGTATTTAATTCTCATAAAAGCCCTCTGAGTTATATCCATTTTTACAAATGGGGAAACTGAGGCTCAGGAGAATTGCAAGACATGTTAAAGGCCACTGACCTAGTTAGAAATGCAAATGGAAATTAAATCTAATGTTCTTGCCTCCCTGTATGTTCCTATTTAGACAAATAACATTTGTGGCTGCTATGAATTGAAATATGGAAGCACTCACTTTGGAGCTGGTTAACTTCCATCCTTAATCCACCATCAGAAATGTGCGTTTCTTCTCTTTCTCCAAATTCCTGCGTCCCTGAACACAATACTAGGGTACTTACAAAACATAGAGTGTAGGGACTTTGTTTCTTTGCCTCCTCATGGTAAAATGTCTTTATTAAGCTCTGATCTTTAGCAGCGGAGTCTCTTTCTTTATTCATCCACTCTTTCAATGAATATTTATTAAACACCAACTCTGCTAATGTTAGCCTCATTCTCACACAAACATGCAGAAACAAAGACGTTTCAGCCATTATCAGAATCTTTTAATCTTTTTGTTGGAATTCTGAGATTCAGCCTTATCTAAGGATACAGTTACAAATGAAGAACAAGCAGCAGAGCCGTACTGTATGTTCAAGGTTACTGGTTATTATTGTTCCTCCTTAAGCAAGAAGTGTACAATCCTTGTATTGGAAACAGGTTTAAGGCACAATAAACAACATGCTCCCTTATCCCAGATGCACTAAGGTGGTTCAGCGAGTTGTTTACCACTCAGGTATTCCTTATTCAGCACTTTTCATACAATAATGATACCTTTAAATTCCCTAATGCTCTACCCTCCCAAAAGATAGTAAGAAATCAAAACTTTGTGCTGCTTAAATGAATTCATTTGTGTGGAGAACAAAGCCATTTTTTTTTTTTTTACTACAAAGCCATTTTTATATACTCCTGCAATGTCCATTTGACTAGAAGCCAGAACATTTTACACAAGCAGCAAAATCCATCCCCTGAAATTGATTCAGGTTTTGTCCAATGGGGGGTGGGGTTAAAGAAAAAGAAAAGCACATGCTTACAATGGCATTTGGAAGCAGTCCCAATTACGAGAGCAGTTCTTAAAGCTGTTCTTTTGGTTTCATCTTTAATTATCTTAATGGAGCAGTAAAGTTTAGTAGGAACAAAGAAAAGCGGGGAAAGGAAAGCTGGGAGTTTTTATTTATTCATTTAACAAATATTGAGCACCAACCACATTAGGACATGTGGAAACATGAAAATTAGTCACACAAGAGTTCTGCCTTCAAGAGAGTACAATACAGCAGGCAAGTTAACAGGCATACACACACGCATGCACACTCATGTATGCATACACACAACTGTGTCATCCACACTGTTCAAACTCTTTATCGGAACTTTTGTTACCCAAACTCAGGAACTGAATAGATTCAGATACTTTTTAAAATAAATCCATCTCCATCCAGACTTTTACTACTCACTTTCCAAAACTCAAAAACCTCAGGTAATCAGTATTTCCACTCACTATTCAAACTGTCAGTCTCCAAACTCAGGAACCTGATTAATGTGGCTAGCAGAATACTTAGTACTATGTAAACATGAAAACATTACTATACTGGGTGCTGTAAGAGTGGCCCCCACTGCCATGAAGTTTGGAGGAGTGTGGGATACTTTCCAGTGGAGGTATAATTTCATGGAGAACATATTTCAACTGAGCCTTAAGAGATGGGGAGAATTTTTTTTTTTTTTTTTTTTTTTGCGGTTCACGGGCCTCTCACTGCTGTGGCCTCTCCCACTGCGGAGCACAGGCTCCGAACGCACAGGCCCAACGGCCGTGACTCACGGGCCCAGCCGCTCGGCGGCACGTGGGATCCTCCCGGACTGGGGCACAAACCCGTGTCCCCTGCATCGGCAGGCGGACTCCCAACCACTGCGCCACCAGGGAAGCCCCATGGGTAGAATTTTTTATCTCCAACCTCAGAATCACTGGCAATCCTTTCATTTGTCCCTATATGCACCCCTACCCCCAAGCCTAGCACTCTACCTCTACTCCCCCCACTGATTCACTCTCAGCAAATGCCCTTACTTCATAGAGTAAAAGAGGGGCTTTGAGTGAGAGAGAGTGATATCTCTGGTTCCTTCTTATAAGGGCACTGATCCCATCATGAGGACCCTACCCTCATGACTTCATCTACAATTAATTACCTCCCAAAGGCCCCACCTCCAAATACCATCAAACTGGGGGGATTACGGCTTCAATACATGAATTCTGGGAGACACAAACATTCAGGTTATAGCAATAGTCTGGCTCTGTATTTCCTAGCATCTTTTCTCTCTCCTTAGCCTTGTCCTCAGGCAGGCTCAGAAGAGGAACTCACAGCTGTGAATGACTTCATTTTCCTGACCACATTCCCCTCTCCTCAATAAAAACCACCCACCCTTTCTACATTTCATTCATCCCTACTTCATTCCCATCTGTCTCAAAGGATGGAACCCCTTAGCAAACAGATTTTTTCATTTGTCTTTCGAATTCTATCCCCTCCCAAGTCTGTGGATCTATGGTAAACATCTACCACGTTTTTGTCTCTCTGCTCTGTATTCCTTACTTTCCTAACTCCCCTTTCCCTTTTCCATGTGCTTGGAGCTGTCCATAATGGGACTCTGTTTTCCCTAGCACAAGGTGAGCCCTTGACCTAAATAAGGCCAATTAGAATCTGTTTCAAGACTGGATACAAGCACTGCAGGACAGTTTTCTTTTTTCTTGAGATTATCAGTTATTAAAGCAATGTAAGCCTGGCCAACTTACATGGAGTGACCTTGCCTAAGAACAAGGCTGAGGGAGAGGCAAAAAGGAAATACAGAGCTAGAGTACTGCTATGGACTGAAAGTTTGTGTCTCCCTGAAAGTCATATGTTGAAGCCCTAACTCCCAATGTGATGGTATTTGGAGATGGGGCCTTTGGGAGGTAATTAAGTTTAGATGAGGTCATGAGGGTAGAGTCTTCACCATGGGATGAGTGCCCTTATAAGAAGACACCAGACAGCTTTCTCCCTCCCTCTCTCTCTCTCTTTCTCTCTCTCTCTCTCTCTCTCTGGCTCTCCCTCCGTCATGTGAGGACACAGCAAGAAGACAGCCATCTGCAAGCCAGGAAGAGGGCTCTCACCAGAACCTGACCATACTGGCACCCTGACCTCAGACTTCCCAGCCTCCAGAACAGTGAGAAATAGATGTCTTTTGTTTAAGGCACCCAGATTATGGTATTTTGTTATAGCTGCCCTAGCTAAGACTGTACTGACAACATCGTTTTTAAATTTTTGGACTTTTCAGTTATGTGAGCCCCAAACTTTCCTTTTTGCTTAAGGTAGTTGGAATTGAGTTTCTGTTGTTTGACATCAAGGATTCTGATTAAAGTAGCTTTCACTCCATCAATGAGCCTCCCCCCATCTCCAGTAACTTTGGTCTCTCCTCTCAAAACTAACTCCTTCCCTTCAGCCTACACACACGCTCCAGTCTCATCTGTCCAGAAAAAGTCCCTTTTGATCCTATAACCACTGCCTGTTCTCCCTGCTTCCTTTCAGATCCACAGGCCAGGGTTGGTAGGTGATGAAGTTTTCACTAGTCGGTGGCAAAACCATAAAAGATAAGGATAATGCAGTGACGTTTTCGTTTGGTTTGGTTTATTGAAGTATAAATGAACACAGTAAAATTCACCCTTTTTGCATGTGCAATCCTATGAGTGTTGAGACATAGAAACAGTTGTGTTACCACCACCATAGTCAAGATATATAGTATATTTTCATCACCCCCAAAATTCCCTCTTGCCCCTTTAAAGTAAACCTCTCCCTCAGGCCCTGGCAAACACCGATGTAACTTCTGTCCCTGCAGTTTTCTTTTCCCAGATGTCATATAAATGGAATCATACAGTATGTGGCTTTTTGTGTCTGGCTTCTTTTACTTCGTATAATTATTTTCAGATTCATTCATGTTATTGTGTGTTTCATTAGCTCATTCTTTTAATTGCTGAGTAATATTCCATTGTATGGTGGTACAACAATTTATTTATCCATTCATCAGCTGATGGACATTTAGATTGTTTTCTGTTTGGGGGAATTATGAATAAGCCGCTATGAACATTTGTATATGGGTCTTTGTGTGAACATGTGTTTTATCTCGACTGGGTAAATATCTAGGAGTAGGATTGCTGGGTCACAGGGTAAATATTTAACCTTATAAAAATCTGTCCAGCTGTTTTCCTAAATGGATGCCCCATTTCGCACTCCTACCAGCAATCTATTGAGAGTTCAACTTACTCTACATCCTTGTCACCACCTGGTATTATCAGGGTTTGTTGTTTGGTTTCTTTGTTTTTGCCACTCTAATGTGTGTGTAGTGATACTTCATTGTGATTTTAATTTGCATTTCCCTAATAACTAACGATGTTGCGCATCTTTTTAAGGGCTTATTTTCCATCTGTATCTCTTTTTTGATTAAGAGGGGCTTCGTCTCACTTTAAAAATTGAGTTGTTTGTATTTTTAGTGCTTTGTGAGGGTACATACTCTGGAAAGAAGTTCTTTGTCAGATATGGTTTTGGCAAATATTTCTTTCCTAATCTGTGACATTCAAAGAGCAGAGTTTTAAATTGGTTCAGGCTTATGGTTTGTGTGACATTCAAAGAGCAGAGTTTTAAATTGGTTCTGGCTTATGGTTTGTGTCCTATATAAGAAGTCTTTGTCTAACCAGTGGTTTTGTTTTTAATTAAACTAAACATTTAGTTCAAAGCATTTTTAATTTATTCTGAGATTGTACTTCTTTCTTTGTTGGAATTAAAGTATTTTTAAAAATAATAATGTGACAATAAGAATATGTGAGTGTGTTTACCTAGAAAAACAGAGTTGAGTGATGATTCTATGTTAGTGTCCTAGGTCAGGTTCCCCAGGAAAGACAGAACTTTGCTTGTGACAAAGACTCTCTCCTTGACCAAATGCTAGTTAGTCTCCTTTAAGGCCTCTTCTTAACTAGGCTTTGACCTTAGGTTTCAGGGTCTGTCCTTGTCAAGCCTCCATCACCCAGTTGTAGCAAGAATCCTGTTAAGTCAACGTAGAGAGACTCCCCCACCCTCAGTATCTGATCACCCTCAATACCTGATCAAATGCTTCATCCCCTAGTATCCACCAGGTGATGATATTTGATCTCCCTGGTCTGCCTTCAGCAAAAATCTTGTGAAGTTGATTTAGTCAGAATTCTCCCCTTACCCCTGATGTTTCCGCTTAGTATTTTGTACCCACTGACCCCACCCGGCTCTTGGCTATAAATTTCCACTTGTCCTTCTTATATTTGAGGGACATTGAGCCTGGTTCTATATAGAGATCTCTTCTCTCCTATTGCAATAGTTCCTGAATAAAATGTGGTTTTTTTTACCACTTTAACTACTGTCCAGCTCTGGTTTTTCTTTGACACATGCAGGAACTTTACTGGGGAGTGCCACCAGGGACAACACTGCTAAGAGTGGGAGTGAAACAGGATTGGCAAAGGGAGCTGTTGAATTGTGATGCAGTTGCCTCAGAGGCCTCAGCTGATCCCAAGGGGAGTTCTGGACATGGGATGGCTCTTCAGAATTGCCCTGAATAGAGGGAAGGGTCTGGACCTTTGCATTCCTCAATTCTTCCTCCCCATCAAATAAGAAAATGTGTAAAACTAATATAAAAAGTGGTATAGGAGTGAGAGAGATTAAAATTTGAACTATAGTAAGTCTTGGTGAGCCCGAGGCAATCTTTTTATAAAGAGAAATAAATTAAAACGAATTAGTCATTTGTGAAACCTTTTCCATGGTTCTGTGACCTTTGCCACCCAACAGCGATGTATCCTGGCAACAGTTTCTGGGCTTTGTGCCTGGTTTGCATCATTCCCCTCAGCTTCCCAGGGTAAAAACATCATTTTACCTGTTCCATGGTTTCTTGCCCTCATGTAAAAAGGAATAACTGGTTTGCCTGAATGCAAACGGCTACTCTTTGAAGCTGGCAGATCCAGATGGTAAAGAAACTGCAGAAGGAAAGAACTCCATGCCCCGAAGTGAATCCTAGGGGATGTGGACAAGGCTTTGTATGAAGACTTTAATAAAGGATAAGACTTCAGGGTATGTGGGAAATGATGTTTTGCTGGTTTTAATTTACATACTTGGGCATCATCCAGGCATCAAGGAACCCCCTGCCCTACTTCTCAAACTGCTGTCAGCCTAAGCCAAAAAGGCAGACAAAGACTCAAAGTCTCCCACCACCCAGCTCTGCACAAATCAATCTGAGGATCCACTAGAGAAAGGGTTTTTTCCTTCCCCAAGGTGGTTCTCCTGGCCCCTTCTAGTCCTTTCAGCATAAGTGCTCCTGGGAGTTGGAGCTGTCAAGAGGGATGAGATCAATCTGCTATCATATTTTTAATCTGACCTTCCCCAAACGAGAAAACTAGCCTAGGATCATTCGACTAGCTTGTGGCAGAACCAGAATGAGAGTCAAATCTCCTGTATCTCAAGTCCACCAAGTCAGAAATTCTGAGCTATCCTTGATTCTCCTATCTTCCCCAACTCTCTCATCCACTTAGTCACTAAGGTGTGTTATTTTGACTTAAAAATATCTCTGATTTATCCTCATCCCCCAGTTATTATTGTCACTTCTTTTGCTTAGGTTCTACCTAATCTCTTGGGCAGTTACAGTAGCTTCATAACTGGTCTCTCTGCCTCGGTTTCTTCCATTTTCAGCCCATCCTGTGCACAGCATCCAGAGTAATGGTTTTCAAGCATAAATCTGACAATGCATTCCTCTGTCTAAACCTCTCCACAGCTCCCATTTCTTTTCATGATAAGGGCCAAACTCCTTAGTCATACATCCAAAATGTCACCCTTACCATAACAGCAGTTATGACAAATTTGACAACAAACACGATTAACAGTGGCTGTAACCAGAAGATCCTTACTGTTTTCTAAGCTAAAAGTCCTAAGGCAGGCAGTCTTACAATTGGTTTGTTGACTCTGTGATGTTGTTGAAGACCCTACTGTTTTCTGTCCTTTCTCTTCCATCCGCGGTGTGTGACTGTCATCCTCAGGCTTCCCATTATGGTCACAAGATGGCTATTGCAACTCTAGATGTCACATCCTCCTATGACAACATTCAAATCACAAAAGAAGGGAAGGGGGAAAAAGGGAACTCCTTCTTGTACAGAGTTTTTTTTTTTTTAATCAGAGGTAAAACTCTTTTTTCTGTGCCCTCTACCAGACTTCTATTTCTCTGGCCATAACTAAGTGCCATACCCAATCCTAGACCAAGCATTATCATCAGCGTAAAGGGGATTGCTATGATTGGCTTGACAAATTGTGATTTATATCTTGGCCCTGGATACCTTACCACCTGAACAAAATCAAAGTTTTGTTAACAAGAAGAAGTGGTTCATGGAATGGCAGCCTACAGTGTGTGCCCTAACCTATAAGGCCCTTGTGCGCTAGCCTCTACTTACCCCTTAAGTTTCATCTTCTACCACTCTCCTTCATAATAGCCTTCATAACTCTAATCACATGGAACCACTCACACTTCCCAGAATAGTCCTCCATGACTTTGCACATGCTGTTCCCCCTGCCTGGATTATCCTCTCCCCTTGGTAACCTTATGGATTCTCATTCTTCTTGGAAAACTCAACTGAAGTGTTACCAACTTTGTAAAACCTTTCCTGATACTCCAAAATAGGGACAGTGACCCTTGACCTTTCCTGGTCCAGAGAGTGCCTGGTACATTGTAGGTGCTCAATAAATATTTGTTAAGAATTTTTGCATCATTCAAATTATTCAAATCAGATCTCTACCGCTGCTTACTTGTCAATTAAAATAATTACTTTCATCATAGAACCATACGATGGTTAATTTTATGTGTTAACTTGATCAGGATACAGGGTTCCCAGATATCTGGTTAAACATTGTTTCTGGGTATGTCTGTGAGGCTGTTTCTGGATGAGATTAGCATTTGAATCAGTAGGCTGAGTAAAGCAGATTGCCCTCCCCAGTGTAGGTGGGCCTCAACAAGTCTGTTGAGCATCTGAAAAGAACAAAAACACAGAGGAAAGAAGAATTCACTCTTGGCCTGACTACTGGAGCTGGCACATTGGTCTTCTCCTGCACTTTGGACTGGAACTTACATCATCAACTTCCCTGGTTCTCAGGCCTTCAGACTTGAACTGGAACTACCCATGAGCCACCAGATTTCCTGGGTCTCCATCTTGCAGCCCGCAGACCATGACACTTCCAAGCCTCCATAATCTCATGAGCCAATACCTTATAATAATCTTCCCCCACCCTGTGTATATGTGTGTATATATACATATACATTTATATACATATACATGTATATAGATACATATATATACACACATTGTTCCTCTAGACAATTCTGACCAATACAAGCCAGTTAATGGATTCCTTAGTATATAAAAATGTTTCTAAATGGTGAGATCAAGTTGCTGATATAAAATATAATTCTGGGGAAAGCTGAAATACCCTAATTTGGTGTTTAGTCTCATGATATTCTACCCAATGGTACCGATAATAGAGAATTCTCTTTCATTCTTGCTTATCTTGCATACCTTTTTTTTTTTTTTGCTGTCAAGTTATCTAACGTATGTTATGTAGAGATAGGGACACTTGGAAATGCTCATCGGTACTGGGGCTAATACTAGCTGGGGTGTGTGTACAGAAAAATTATTCAAATGCACCAGTGAGATTGAGGTCAAAAAGATGAGTGAATATGAAGTAGAAAAGGATAAAATGTTAGAGGGCAATTTATCCTAAAATGTGAGAAGCAAATTCAAAGTAATTACAGGTGTACAGGTACTTCGCCTTAAATAACATTAATGTGTAAGAGCTTATTCCCTTTTCAATTAATCTCTCTCAATTCTTGTGAATGGTCTATTTCCACAAGTCACCAAGCTCAGGAAGTGGTATTTCACCTTCTCTGGAGCCCTGTGCTCTGACCTGGCTGACAGTGGCTTAGAGCCATTCTAGCAAAGCAGGCGGTGCAAATCTTTGGCATTGTGCTGCCTGCCAGGTATTAGCTCGTGAATAAACAGAAGAAGGAAATATCTATGTAGCCACAGAACGGGACTTTGAAGAGGGAAACTACTCAAATCAATAGAATGAGACTTTTGTGGGGTATATAGGTTTAAAAGGAAGAAAACTAGGGCTCTAAGTTAAAGAGTGAAAGAAAGGAAAGGAAGGAAAGAGGAAAGAAAGGGAGGGAGGGAGGGAGGAAGGAAGGAAGGGAGGAAAGAGGAAGGGAGGAAGGAAGTTAGTTGAAGCCTGGAGGGTCAAATAGGACACCGGAAGATGTTTAGACTGTTGATTCCAGGTGTTTCTGCCTAATTTCTTTGAAATATGACTCAGGTCCTTATCAGGGTCTGCTCTGTCCTTTTCTAGAAGCACTTTAAACTCTATTCTCCATATTCAGTCCAGGTGGGATCTCCATTCTTTACATCCAGCCATCTCCTCTGCAGGCAAGAGTCACAGATGACCGAGGTACCTGCCTCACTCATACCTGACAGGAGCAAGTTCTGATTCTCTTGTCACTGCAGCCATTCCTCGGTCTCACCACCTTGGGCTGCTTCTGCTATTTTTGGCTGCCACTGTCCTTATGGACCTTGGTTCCCTTGGAACATCTGTAGCTGAGGGCTAGGATCTGGTGGCTGCCTGGGCAGAAGAGGAGAACTGGGTTAGGTGTGGTGCTTGCTGGTTAATAAAGGTTTGTCTGGACATTTTAGCCAAATATCCAGCTTAAAGTTCAGAAAGAATCCATGCCTTGTAAAATCTCAGGTTGGAGCTTCTTGAGGGTGCCCAGCAAGGATAGCCCGTGCAAAACTATGCAGGAAGACAGTTGGACTTTCAGCGCTGCAGTCTCCTTTGGGTGTGGCTCCCACAGGACACCCAGTGGCCTCCACTATCTCTGTGGGTCACTATCAAAATCTGCCCTCAGGAATGGAGCTAATGGACTCATTACCACAGCTGCTGTGGCTAAATGAGGAACTTCTCTCAAAAGGTCTTAAAACAAAGGGATTCATGGCTATTTTCGATATCTATCAGTGCCAAGGAAAGAGAGGTGTCCTGGAGGATAGGAGAGCCCTCTTGGTATCTCTGGTACCACACCTCATGGGATTCAGCCTCTCAATAATACTGACTCTTTACCATGCCTAGCAAAATGTGCTCAGTATTCAAAATAAGTTTAAAGTCTCCTCTTTTCTGAGCTAAACACCAAAGGAAGCACAATCAAGCTAACCTTTATTGAGTGCTTACTGTGTACCAGGTATTTTGCCAAGCACTTTACAAGACATTATTTCTTCTCAAATTTAGGGAGAATATCACTGAGGATCCTCTTGATTTATCTGAACAAACAGGTATAAATCAAAGGGCATTGATTGGCTAATGAGACTGAGAAGTCCAGGTACAGGGCTGGCCTCAGGCATGACTGGACTCAGACAATGTTATCAGAACCTTGTCTCCTCCTTCCATCTCCTGGACTGGCTCCACCTGCCTTTGTGTGCTGGCTTTGTTCTCAGGTTCCATGTGGGGGCAGGTGGCTGAAGCTGCTCCAGCCAGACAGTCTTCCAGTGTCTCTCTTCTTGGCAGAAAATAAAGAGCTTCCTCCTGAGAGCTCAGTGCACTCCAATTAGGTGGGGTCATGTGCTCATCCTGAACTGGTCTCATGGCCAGGGACCTTGAAGAGTCTCTCCCCAGTCATGTTCTGCATTCCTGGAGTGAGGTGGTGGAGCCCCCAACCAGACCAAAGGGTTGGAGGGTAGGGGCGAAGGATCTCCAAATGGAAACTGGGGGAATAGATAGTCAGTAGGCACTAAGAAACTTTCAAACCCTCGTGTTACTATTCCAGTTTAATAGATGAGGAAATGGAGGCTCAGAGGGTTTCAGTAACTTGCCCAAGGTCACTGCTAGTAACTGGCAGAGCAGAGATTTGAATCCTGTCTGCTATTTTTAACAAGTTATACTTGTTGTTCCCTTTATTCAGAGGAAATGTGTTTGCTCTTTAAATAAATAAAAACAAAGATGCATAACTAGTGTAAATGAATTAATGTCAAATTTTCCACAATGAAAATCACCCCTAACTTGTCCTGCAAATTTATCCCAGGGGACAGGCTAGAAACCCTCTCAGGGGGCATAACTCTCTTTCCAACATGCCATTTGCCAAGTTCTGCTGTGGAGGAAAGGGAAGGGAATGTGGCTATTTATTAAAGATACAGGACAGGCTTCTAATTCATCCCCAGAATGATTTGAACCAAAAACCCTGTTGGCTTCAAGAAAACCAACATGCTAAGTGAATTCTTGTTATAGTCTTTACTTTCTTAGACACTTCAGATGGGCCCAGCTGCTTCCAGGAAGGTTTTTGAAACAGTCATCCAAGAGGTATGGTCATTGTTGATTTTGTTCTGAACTCTCAACCACAAGAGGCTATAACGTCTGTCATTAATGGCCTTATCATATTGACCCAGGGTCATGTACTAACCAAGATAGAGAAAGCCATGGTGTGCACTACAGGCTGGAACACTCAATTTAGAGTTAGCAGAGTCCTGGATCTGGTACTAATTAACTCTGTAACCTCAGACAAATCACCTAACCTTGCTGCTTCTCACTTTCTTTATCTATAAAATCTTTAAAATGATGTAACTCTTCCTTTATAGATTTTTGTGAAATTCAGATGATATAATGTTTCTTAAAATTCCAGAACATCTGCAAACCTTTAAACATTTCATAAATATGAAGTATTATAATCCTTCCAATCTAAGAATCTGGGATCCCGCACGCCAGTCATGGGTGTCCTGTGAATGGGTCACCTCCATTCCAATGGCCCACCCATCAGTGAAAGGGCAGCTTCCTGCCAATGAGTCCTCTCTCTTCATTTTGCTGCAAGGCAGTCTCCTCCAGCCAACATTTCACCTTTAGGCTTCTTCTGGTGAAAGTCAGTCACCAGTCCCTGTGTCCCTCGAACTTCCAGAGACACAGGTCAAGATCTCCAAATGATTCTTGTGAAGCTCCCTCACTTTGTTTAAGGTGAGAGGATGTTTCCTGTGGCAAAGTAGGGATGGGATGAGTTGTGGAACACAGCAACAGGACCACTCTCTATAAAGAAACCCTTGCTCTGGCCTCTTAAACCTCCCAAAAGATGTTTCTAGCTTCTCTGCCATAGCCTGAAGGTGGGTAATGGACTGATACTGGCAGAAGCATTTCACAATGTGTTTGTATGCTCTGCTTAGCTAGGCGATTTAGCACTTCCTTTTAGAATGTACCAACTTAGGACCTACCATTGTATTCTTAGCCTTTGCAAGCTTGAGGTAATAGTGGAAGTAATTTTCTGTACAAACTAAAACTCACCTATAATTCCACTAATTTTTTTCCCCTTCTTTGGAAGTGTAGAGCATAGAGTGAAAGTCTCCTTCCCTCCTCTTATCTTTACCAGTTTGGTGCGTACCTTTTAAAATTGTCTTTTGTGCTTATACAAATCTGAAAAATAGGTAGATAGATGATAGATAGATAGATGATTTTAAAACATAGCTGCAAAATTTTTGACATTGTTCCCATCTAGAGGTAGAATTTCTATTCTCTTCCCTTGAATTGAGGCAGGCTTCTCACTGTTTTGACCCATGGAATACTGTGGAGATGAAGCTATATGACTTCTGTGGTTAGGTCACTAAAGACCATGGAGCTTCCACCTTGCTCCCGGGAGACAGAAGCACTTGAAGCACTGAGCCACCACAGAAGACGTCTGACTGTCTGAGGCCATGACCTTGAGGAGGCCACACATAGGTCCCCTGGTCAACAGTGACACCTGAACCTGTCCTTCTGCTTTGCAGCCTAGGTGTCAGACATGCAAGTAAGGAAGCACCTTAGGAGTACGTCTTCCAACTCTAGCTGTTCCCATCCCAGTTACTCAAGTCAAACCGGCTCTAGAATCACGGGGCATAGAAAAACCAACCCTGCATGCTCTGTTTGAACTCCTGGCCCACGGAATCTGTGAGCATAATAAAATTGTGGTTGTTTTAGGCCATTAAGTTTTGGGGTGGCTTGTTATTACATGGTGATAGGTAACAGGAACAGACAGACATTCATGTCAGAAAGTTCCTTTAACTGCAAATGGTGAGGATGGAGCAGATAGGGGCAAGATTGGGAGCAGGAAGACAAGGTATGGGGCTTTTGCAGTAATCCACATGAGAGATAGAGCTAAAGTAAGGAAGTAGTGGTAGTAGGAAGGAGAGGCAGGGCCCAACGGGGAAGTACTCAGGCTCAACAGTTCAGCCTTGCTGGCCAGTGTCAAGAGTATAAAGCGTTAAGAGACAGGAAAAGAAGGTGTCGGGCAGGTACCCTTGTATGTACTGTGAAGGTATGTCTCCTTGGGCATGTCTCAGCTTTTTTCTCTGTGCGTATAATCAGCTTTCTTACCCCAGGCTGTGATTACACGGTTTAGTTCCACAAATGGGGGACCCTGAATGTTAGCCTACAGATTACATTAATCTATTTTGTTTCATCTTCCGTGTTACTTAAAAGCATCTTAAGAAAATATATGCAGAGTAATGTATGAATTAGCAGAGTCTTGTCATCTTTTTCAGCTGAGCCCTGGTACCCTGTCAGTGAACAAAGAGGCCCTGGGTGAGCAGGGTCAGTCTACAGAAATCAGTCTCCGAGGGACCAAGCTCCCTGCAACAGGGCAGTGAGCTGAGCGTACAGAATTACAGAAAGACAGAGAAAAATCACTCCCAGCTACCTCACTAACACGTTTCAGGATATACTAGGTCCAGATTGTAGAACAGTATGTGAGTAGGAATAATTTACATTCTAAAAAAGATACACACATGTGTGAATATGGGCTTAGACAAAGACTGGAAGCATACATGCCGAAATGGTAAAGGTTAGTATCTCTGGAGGTGGAATTACTTCTGTTTTTGTTGGTTTGTTTGTCTGTTGGGTCCTTTGTGCTTTTTTATGTTTTCCAAGTTTCCTGCATACATATTACTTCTGAAAATTAAAAAAAAGACAAACAAACTTTTATGTTAAAAATCAGTAGGCTGGGGACTTCTCTGGTGGTGCAGTGGTTAAGACTCTGTGCTCCCAATGCAGGGGGCCTGGGTTTGATCCCTGGTCTGGGAACTAGATCCCACATGCATGCTACAACTAAGGAGCCAGTGCAACCAAATAATTATAAATGTTTTTAAAAATCAGTAGGCCCTCAGAATTTCATCCACTTTGCCCATCCTTATCAGTGCTAGTGTTTCCTGAAAGTTCCATCTTAGATCAGCCTACTAGTCTTCATCTTATTAGACTAGGAGATCACAAATACAAAAACAAACTACTGTACACACAAAGTTTAGGGACCTTCTGATTCTCCCTTTCAGAAATCTTTTCTACACCCTTCTCTAACACTCATCCCTTTCTCCAAGTGCTCAGGACAGCCTCTGGGTCCCCCCTAATCCTCTCTACAGTGCCAGGTCTGTGGTCTTTAGTAACCATGTCTGTGCCCCCAAAACCTCCTCTCTCTGGCATCTTCTGTATTCTCCCATTCCCTACGCTCCATCCAAGTGCCTACTTTTCAAGTAGCTCTCAGTTAGATGTCGGAAACAGTCAATAAATATTAAGCTAATTCACAAAATTTAAATAGCTAATAGCTTCATACTCACGGGTTTTAAAAGAGGTTGCCTAGTTAATGTTACCGTGTCTCTAGCTGGGGATACTAAAGCTTTAGTCAAATGCAGATTTTCGTGCTCCCATTAAATCCATGGGCAGGCAGGTCACAACCTCTCTTAGCCAAGCAAGGAAGTTTTCCTGTAGCCAGGCGCCACCCCCATTACTATCAGATAGAGCAGCAACTAATTCAGTCATGTTGATGGATGCCGAGATGGTGCCCAGACTTGTCCACAGTCGGAGCTACAGAGCTAGAGGGTGAGTAACTAATTTCCTCCTGGCCTGAAGTGCTCCAGGTCACCCCTGGTTACAGGGAAAATGACATGAGTCACTGTGTCTCCTGAGCCAGCTCATCCAGAGTGTTGTGCACAGCTAAGCCACCAATAACAATAGGTGTATGCAGAATGCGTGTGGTTTCACCCCATTAGTTCCAAAGCTCTAACTCTAATTTCCCAGAAGAAAGGTTAGGGAAACTGCAAAATGTGGCAGTTACAAAAAGCACTTCAATCCAATACCCAACAGGGGAAAAAATGCAGAGAAACTTCTGAACTTCAGTCACTAAGCCAACCCAAAACAAGGCTGTACCTGCCCATGAGTATCCCTTCCCTGGGGGAACTTTAAATGGTTGGGAGGGTTTTCTGTAGAGCCAGAGGTGAGGAATTTTTGTTGTTTTGTTTTTATGCCAAGGTTTCATTTATTAAACAAAGATTTATAAGTTCCTACTATGTGCCAAGTGTTGTGCTGGGCACCTTTGCTTCAAATCTGAATATGGATCAGTCCCTGCTCTGAAGGAAGCTACAATCCAGCTAGGGGGTGGCAGTGGGGATTCGTGCAAATGATGAAACAAACAGAAATAAAATAAATTAAGCCCTATAAGAGAGTATAGGAGAACAGAGATGAGAGCAGAGGTGGGTAAGTCCTCACGCCAGAAAGGAGACAAAGCTGGGAGTGGGGATCCCATGGAAAGGAGGCAAGCTGGGTTGGGGGCGGGGAGGGAGTCGAGGGGGGAAGGGGAGTGAGGAGAAGTGGGTGAGGGGAGAAGGGTGGAGGGTTGGGGGGTGGTAAGGTCCTTCAACAACCACAGCGGGGTAGCGAGGGGGATGGGCAGCACCCGCACCCCAGGGCGCTAGTCGAGGCGAGCAGAGCCACCCTGGCCCGCAGGGGTTGGACGCCAGGCCCCAGGCCCCGGGCGTGGGGAGGGGGGACAGAGCTGGCAGACCTCCTCAGGAGGGGCCAGTTCCTTGAGCCTTCTTCATTTCGTCGGAGAGCGCCTCCTTCAGGGCCCAGTAGGCCTTGTCCAGGCTGTCGTTGGCCATGATCAGGTCAAACAGGCCGGGCTCCTTGCTGCTCTCCAGGTTTCAGGTCGGCCCGGGACGCGGCCAGGCTCTGCCCTGTGTCTGTGTTCCGCTGCTCCAGGCGGCCCAGCGAGGGCGACCGCAGGAAGATGCAGGTGGGCGGCAGGTCAGTCTTCCCGATGTTGCGCACGCCCTGAAGGACCACGTCCAACAAGCAGATGCGCTTCACGGCTTGCACCGCCCTCACGGCCGCTTTGCTGGTCCCATACAGATTCCCTGAGACCTCGGTGTGCTCCATGAAATTCCAACGAAAGACACAGTTCTAACCCTAGATTTTTATATCAGCTTATTTTTCTTTTGTTTCTTGTTTAACTCTTTTTTCAGTAGCCATGTTTCATAATCTACTTCAGAGATTCAGAGCAAGCAACTAATGCATCTGAAGAGATTCAGAGCAAGCAACTAATGCATAATCTACTTCAGAGATTCAGAGCAAGCAACTAATGCATCTGAAGAGATTCAGAGCAAGCAACTAATGCATCTGTTTAACTGATCCAGTTTAAATGATTATGAAAAAGTTGGAAATGAAAAGTTACATTTCAACTTTATTTCCTCAGTTAGCCTGATAATTGGGAGATAAGTATAGAATATGCCACATCCACTCCAAAGTATATTTACAGGAAAAATGCCAGAGGTCTGGCTCCCTACTCATTTTCTCTAAGAGTTTCCAGATGCTCTAGATGCACCTAAAATATACAATTTTATATGGCAAACTACTCATGTATTCCTTCTAAACTAATTTTAAAAATTATAAACATAAAATATATGCTTATGAGTTAAAATAAAAGTACAGAAGGGAATAACAGTTACTCCCCAGAAGTAATCACCGTCAAAAGCTTTGCAAATCTCTTTCCAATATACATATTAAAACAAGAAGATTGTATTGCAGATTATGGCCTCTCCAGAATTTCTGTTGGGTTGGCCAAAAGGTTAGTTCGGTTTTTTCAGTAAGATAGCTCTAGCAGCACTTAGTGGTCTTTAACTTCATTTGAAACAATTTTGTTAGATATGAAAGCTGTCATATCAGTGAGCATTTAAAAAAAGACATCAAAATCGTTGGATTTTTGTGTAGCCATTTTAATATTGAAGATGGAAGGAAAAAACAACATTTTCAGCATATTATGCTTTATTATTTCAAGAAAGGTAAAAACGCAACTGAAAGGTAAAAAAAGATTTGTGCAGTGTATGGAGAAGGTGCTGTGACTGATCGAACATGTCCAAAGTGGTTTATGAAGTTTCATGATGGAGATTTCTCGCTGGATGATGCTCCACGGTCAGGTAGACCAGTTGAAGTTGATAGCGATCAAATTGAGACATTAATTGAGAATGATCAACATTATACCACGCAGGAGATAGCCGATATACTCAAAACATCCAACTCAAGTGCTGACAATAATTTGCACCAGCTTGGTTATGGTCATCGCTTTGATGTTTGGGTTCCACGTAAATTAAGAGAAAAAAACCTTCTTGACTATATTTCCTCATGCAGTTCTCTACTTAAACGTAACAAAAATGTTCCGTTTTTAAAACAAATTGTAAAAAAAAAAATAAAAAAATAAAAAAATAAAAAAAAACAAATTGTGAAGGGTGATGAAAAGTGGAAACTGTACAATAATGTGGAAGAGAAGAGATCACGGGGCAAGCGAAATGAACCACCACCAACCACATCAAAGGCTGGTCGTCTTCCAAAGAATGTGGTGTTGTGTATATAGTGGGACTGGAAGGGAGTCCTCTATTATGAGCTCCTTCTGGAAAATGAAACGATTAATTCCAACAAGTACTGCTCCCAATTAGACCAACTGAAAGCAGCACTCAACGAAAAGCCTCCAGAATTAGTCAAAGAAAATGCATAATCTTCCATCAGGATAATGCAAGACCGCATGTTTCTTTGATGACTAGGCAAAAACTGTTACAGCTTGGCTGGGAAGTTCTGATTCATCCGCCATATTCATCAGACATTGCACCTTTGGATTTCCATTTATTTTGGTGTTTACAAAATTCTCTTAATGGAAAAAATTTCAATTCCCTGAAAGAGTGTAAAAGTCACCTGGAACAGTTCTTTGCTCAAAAAGTTTAAAAGTTTTGGGAAGATGGAATTATGAAATTGCCTGAAAAATGGCAGAAGGTAGGGAAACAAAAGGGTGAATATGTTGTTCAATAAACTTCTTGGTGAAAATGAAAAATGTGTCTTCTATTTTTACTTAAAAAGCGAAGGCACTTTCTGGCCAACACAGTATATTGGAGAGGATGTGTCTGTGTGTGTTTGGGGGAGGGGTGTGCAATCTGGTTAAATGGAAAGGCTAGGAGAGAAGCTTCATTTGCATAGTAAGCAGTTAGTGTTTAGGCTGATGTTGATTTGGCCTGATTTTGGGGAGTGGCGGTGGGAACTGGAGGAGATTATGAGAGAACCTCATCTGAACCTACTCAGAGCCAGCCATAGCAAGCACTGCCATACATATATTTCCACAACTTGCTTTTTTTAATTTAAAAATAGGTCGTGAGAGGGGCTTCCCTGGTGGTGCAGTGGTTGAGAGTCTGCCTGCCGATGCACGGGACGCGGGTTCGTGCCCCGGTCTGGGAAGATCCCACATGCCGCGGAGCGGCTGGGCCCGTGAGCCATGGCCGCTGAGCCTGCGCGTCCAGAGCCTGTGCTCCGCAACGGGAGAGGCCACAACAGTGAGAGGCCCGCGTACCGCAAAAAAAAACAAAAAAAAAAACCCCACTTAAAAAGACCCTATGCAGCTAAAAATTAAAATAAATAAATAATAAATCTTAAAAAAAAAATAAAAATAGGTCGTGAATATTTCATCATCTCATCAACACATATAGATCTACCACCTTATTTTATAATAATTACATAGGACTCCATTGTGTTTAACTAGACTACTGATAAACATTTAGATCTTTTCCAATTTTCACTAAGCATTCTTGTGTATGTGTGTGTGTGTGTGTGTGTGTGCATGATCTGTATATATATAATCTGCTCATAACATGAGAATTTCTATAGAATAGATTCAAAGAAGGGAAATTTCTAGGGTGAAGGATATGTGCACTTTAAATTTTGACAGAAAACTGCCATTGTTTAATATACAATTAATATACTGTTCAGTGTACAGTTGTTACATGACCCTGCTTCCATTGTGCTGGCAGAATACTGTCTTATATGATTAATAGTGATCATGTAATTTAGTGTCCAAGCCAGAAGACTTTTGAAAGAGAAAGGGGATGCTATTAATAATTATATTGGACCCACGGGCATAAACCAGGGGAACCTGGGACATTTAGTCACCCTAATAATTATTAACATAAACATTATTAATGAGAATAATTGCCGAAAACTTAAGACAGTTTCACAAACAACTTAAGAAGTTTCCATTGTCCTGCTTTTATCCCTCCGAAACTTACTTTATTACTCCCACAGTATTACACTGAGAAAGTGTAGAAAACTTCCAGCAGTCTGCTTGTCAGATCTTGTCTTAATGACAGCAAACCAAAGATTTAGGGGAAAGGAAGAAGAATTAGCTTCTAAATATTTTGCACTATTAAACTTTTCATTTAAAAAATGAAGATTCCCAAACCAGGAATCAAAGCAAAATATCTCAGGGAATAAAGAAATAATATGGAGGGAAGGGAAAAAAAAGTGTTTTGAAAAATACGAATAAAACATTATTACAAAACATTTGCTTCCTGTAAGTCCAGCCTCAGGATTCCCTGATAAGCCCCAAAGTTATGTAAAAACATGAAAAAGAACATAGCATATTCAGTTTTCTGACGCCTATGACTTGGGTTCCAGAAGGCTAAATTTCAGGTAATCCCTGGACTAATGTTGATATTTATGGCTCAGTGTGAGAACATATATTCTCTTTTGTGTCCTATAAAATGCTGGCAGGGGTTAGGCTACATCTTTGGTTCTTTATGGACAGTCCAAGACCTGGAATATTAGACATACGGCCTTCTGTGAGTGTAGTCTAACACATATGTCAGTTCCCATTTCCAAGACAGCTGGGAAAAAACTTATCTCATTCCCAGGCAAGATCAATCTATGGCAAAAATCTGTGTAAGTTCAGGAGATGACTGGCAGGTAGTTCCAGATGGAAAAAGAGAGCCCATCACATGCCTTGTACATATGTGTTCCCATCCCTCCAGCAGTGCCCTTTGTTAGTCATTAAGGATTACATTCCTTTTTCTGCCTGTTATCCCAGGCTCAGGAAGAAAGCCCTTGAAGGGTTAATTGCCCAGCACACTGACTCATCTGTCTTGTGTTTCTCACTAAATGAGAGGCATTAACAGATCAGTGTGAGGTGTTGGGAAGTATGTTTCTAGCTAGTGGCAAGCTGTTGAAATGCCTCAGAGCCTCACAATCCACTACCTGAAGGCAACCCCATGAGAGGGTATTTTCCAAAATGTTCCTCATTTCACCTCTGGTCCATTGGCTGCTAATTCAAAAAGTGGATGTAATGGTCTAATTTTTTTTTAAGGCTGAATGTTACAACAACATACTGTGTGATAGGAACAACTATTAAGCTATGCTGATTTTTTTCAGTATATAGCACTTAGCCCCACTTTCTCACCCAGGCTTTGTTTTGATTAAGGCAGGCATTGGCAAAACATTTGCAATTCATTCTGTTTCTGTGAAACGGATGTTTTCCTTTGTCAAAAGCTATCTGAAAGCTGAGATCAATCTATAGATACTGACAAAGAACGATAGCTGTTTGTCAAAAACAAACAATAATTGCCAAACAGTATGTATGGCAGATCTCATTTACGGAAAAATATGTATAAATGTAGTATGTGTTGGTATATGAATGAGGAAGTTTGAAAGACTGTACCACATTATTAATAGCTGTTATGTCTGGGGGTGGGATTGCCAGGGCTTTTTCTTCCTAAGACATCTGTATGATTTGCCTTTTATACAATAAGCATCTGTTACTTTTCCAATCCAAAAGAGAAAGGGGATGCAAAAATAAAGTTACTCACGAGGATTGAACTGATTTCTTAGCCCTACAATCAAATGGGCTGAGTTGACCAAAAGCAAACATAAGCAGGAATGACCAGTTCATAATGTGGAAAGCAGCATTATTATATATATATATATATATATATATTTTTTTTTTTTTTGCGGTACGCAGGCCTCTCACCGTCGTGGCCTCTCCCCTTGCAGAGCACAGGCTCCGGACGCGCAGGCCCAGCGGCCACAGCTCACGGGCCCAGCCGCTCCGCGGCACGTGGGACCCTCCCCGACCGGGGCACGAACCCGCGTCCCCTGCATCGGCAGGCGGACTCCCAACCACTGCGCCACCAGGGAAGCCCAACATTATTATATATTAATAAACATTATCTATATGCTTCTAAGGATAGAAGAAAAGGACAAATGCTAGAGAGACAGAATTTTCTATTACCCATTAAAAATATACTTGTTTTGGGCTTCCCTGGTGGCGCAGTGGTTGAGAGTCCACCTGCCAATTCAGGGGACATGGGTTCGTGCCCTGGTCTGGGAGGATCCCACGTACCGCTGAGCGGCTGGGCCCGTGAGCCATGGCCACTGAGCCTGCGCGTCCAGAGCCTGTGCTCTGCAATGGGAGAGGCCACAACAGTGAGAGGCCCGTGTACCGCATTAAAAAAAAAAAAAAAAAAAAAAAAAAAAAAATATATATATATATATATATATACGTATATACTTGTTTTAAAAAATAAGTAAATTTATTTCTTAATCTGCTTAGAAAACTTTTTCAGACTAGTAGAATTATTTTAGAAGAGTACTCATTTCGGTTATATAATTTGAACTCTCAGTTTAGGAAAATGTTCAGCTAGCATATATCAGATACTGGCTGGTAGTGACTGATGGCAAGTTACCGATACATAGTTCAATTACATCAGATCTAACACACCATTTTGTGAGTCATCCCAGTGTGATGTAGTGGAAAGTACATAGCTTTTGGAGATTCAACCTGGATTCAAGTCTCCCCTCCCCCACTATACTTATGATTTGATCTTGAATAAGTTACTTAACTGCCTAGAGCCTCAGTTTTCTGAATTAAATGTATTTTGTAACAATAACTACGGAGGTAGGGTGGTTATAAGGCTTAAACAAAATAATCTGTAAACTGCATTTTATAACCTGTAAAAAGTGCTCTAGCCTATAGCAGGCACTGACTACTGAGTGAATGAATGAATGAATGAATGGGAGAATATTATTCTAGACTTTGTTAAGTGTCCCTACCAAAATGAGGGAGAGAGACTCATTCCAGTTCCTTCAGATGTGGAGTTTTTTTAAGAATAAAAGTGACTCTTATGATTTAGAAAAAGAAAAAAGTAAACAATAGTTGAATGAAGGCTCTAGATTTAGAATAATGCTGCAAAATTCTGAAATTGCCACACACACACACACGCGCACACACACACAATTACCCCCAGCACCTATCATCCTTTAAGGCTATCTCAAATGTCACAGCCATTGTGAGGCCTTTGCTGACTTCCCAGGCAAAAGCAGGAACTCCCTCCCAAGGAGGGCCTGGGATGCAAAGATTAGCTGTGCCAATGAGATTCTCTTTCAGAGGAATTAAAGCTAACAGAATCGAAAGAATTTGCCAGTTGGACAGAGAAGCCCACTTTCAGTATAAGTTCCCTTAATGATAGTGTCCCAGAAGTGACAGTTCTATGACCCAAGTCTACTCTTGGTGCCCCAGTTAGGAAAGAGGTAAAGTCAGGCATATACTCAAGGACAGTTTAATTTAGTTATCCTATACAGGAATTTGGGGAGTGTGTAAACACCTCGGAGAGAAGTTTAAAATCCCTGTTCTTTTAGAAATAACTTGACCTGACAGTTTGTTTGTAGGCACTCATCATGTTTTCTTTCCTTATCCTGCAGCCCTTTCCGTTCTTCCATTTGCCACATGACACTTCTGACCAGCAATGTACACACAAGTAACATTTTGGGGATCTCAGAGCCAAACAGTTCAGATGTGTGTCTGATGACCAGGAGAGAAAGAAGGACCAGAGTTCTAGATTTGGAAGTTAACAGCAAAACTGTTATTTAAAATCCACAAGAGTAGAAGAAAATGCCTAATGATTGTGAGTGTGGTTAGAAGAGCCTAAAACAAACTTGGTACTGGGCAGTGGAGGAAGAGGAGGAGGAAAAACTCATGAGGGAGTTTTTCAGAGAAGAACCAATGCAGAGACCATTGGTGATTGCTTCCCAAGGGGTTTCGGTGGGAAGGTAGAGATAGAATTCAGATTGCAGTGAGTTGTGGGGTTTTTTTTGTTGTTTTGGGGTTTTTATTTGTGTTACGTGGGCCTCTCACCGTTGTGGCCTCTCCCGTTGTGGAGCACAGGCTCCGGACGCGCAGGCTCAGAGGCCATGGCTCACGGGCCTAGCTGCTCCGCGGCATGTGGGATCTTCCCGGACCGGGGCACGAACCCGTGTCCCCTGCATCGGCAGGTGGACTCTCAACAACTGCGCCACCAGGGAAGCCCTGCAGTGAGTTTTAAAGTGAAGGTGGACTAAAGAAGTAGAGCAGTGCTCACTGATTATCCTTTTAAGGAGACTGACAGAGGAGGAGAATTGTCCAGACAGGCTTGGCATCCTTAATTGCTCCCTCTCCACCCATGGGCAAGGCCACAGGTCCCCTATAAATGGATGCTAGACTAGGTGTCTGCACCTTGAGAAATCTCTCTGCTCTGGCTCCCTTCCAATTTCCTGCAACTTTTGGCTCTGTCTTCCTATTTCTAGTCATAGATCCTTTAACTCCCATCCACTTTTCCCCTCTCTGCCCAGTGTATTTTGGATTGACACAGTGTTTGACCATCTCTTTTGTTCTCACCCTATTTCACCTGATGCTGCCCTCAGTTCCCTTTTTATTCCATGTCCTGGGGCTCTTCTCCAGCCCCTCCCCATCTGGGTACCCAGACCCTGACTCCTGGCCTCCCTGAGCCTCCCGCCTTGTGTAGATTGGAGCAGAACTGGTTCAGAAGGAGAGAGAAAGGCACAACATAGAGGAGGATAAAGTCAAGGAAAGGAGTGTCCGTTGGTTTCACTCTCAGAGAGACTGGGAAAGGAGAAAGAACGAGCAGCAGAGGGCAAAGGTAGGAAAGAGGAGAAAAGCTGAGGAGGGAAGTCTCCTGAGTGAGTACGAGGGGGTTAAGGACATGGGTGGAGGCCTTGACAGAGGAAGGGAAACTTCAGCCAGCCTCTGAGATAAGAGAGAGTAGCTGACGTTAAGGATGGGTGTGGTTAGATTCATAGGCGGTGAGGATTCTGCTCAGAGTGAAGGGTATGGAGGTTGGGCAGGAGGTTGGAACTTGGGAAAGTTTGGATGGTCCCTCAGGGGAAAGGGAAAGTGAACAAAGCAAGGAACAGCACTTTAAGTACTGTGAGACCAGTAGAAGCTGGAGACCCAGCACTTGTAGCGGTGCCTGCTGCACCATTGTGTCATTTTCTCCAGAAGTGCTTTAGCCCATGAAGACCATCTCTTATGAGCCAGGCTGCACATCAGTTCTGGTGATTAAGGCCAGGATTCTTAGGACCTGACTTAGTTCTAGCCCAAGGGTCTGATGCATTGTCCTTAAGACACTGGAGGACTCAGAATGAAAGTACCTTAATGTCTTTCAACTGACCTCTTGGCTCTACAAAGCAAGTGAGTGCCCTGCAGGCAACATATATGAATTTGACAGGGGAATAGTAGACTATATGGAGAAAATAGTATTTTGCAGGATCAAGGCCAGTTTCCCTACTTGCTGTACACTGACCCTGCCCTGACTGAGCCTCCATGGAGACCCAGCCTGCTTGCCAGTTTTCCTGCTACAACTGGAAATTCTCATGACCCTCATTGCCCATTTTCCAGAGGACACTGTGCATATGGCTTTCCTGGTCTCTTTGCCACATAGAACAGGGGAGTATCCTGGGTTAAAAACTCTGAGGGGTTCTGAAGCAAGCCATATTTTATGTATGAAGTTTGGTCAAAGGAAGGGTACCCGCTAGGCCATTCACAAGCTCCAGCAGGGTTACCATCTTGTCAGCACATTGTAGCAGGGCTCTGAGCCTGGCCCATGACCTGCCTGGAACAGTACTACTCTGGGTGTCCTTTCCAACAGACTGCCTAGCCCCTCCATGATGAACTGTCTGAGAATGCTCAAGGGCAAAAGGCACAGCTGTGGTTGTTCTCTGGAATGAAGAACCACTCTGTACAAGGGCGCCCTGCCAGGAGAAACCCACCTCCATCACCGGGAAATCACGTGTTCTCTCAACCGGGAAGGAAGCCAACCAGGACTGAAGCGATCTCCCCTCCTTTCCTTGCTGGTCCATCTATCTTCCTGGGCATGTTTTTGGCACCCTTGTGGTTACAGGGAGCTAAAGCTCCCTTGCAGTCCAGGCCGTTATAGTCCCAGTGGCAATGTTCCAAATGCAAAGGACCAAAAAAAAAAGTGCCAAGCATCCACACATTCCAAAACCAAGTGCTAAACCACCTCTACAGGAGCTGCTGGCCTATCCATCACCCATCTCTACTCTACTGTCTACCATAAAAGAATGAAGGGAAAGAAGCTGGTGGAGGATTGATTCAGAGATGGTGGTGTGATCTTCCCTCATCCATGAGGAACGGGGAATTGGGGTTTCCTCCTCACCTCAGGCCGAGGGAAGGGGATTCAAGGGAACACAGTGTCTGACACATCCTCAGAGCTGGCTAGCTAATCTGTGGGACCCAGTGCAAAATACAAATGGGGAGGCCCTTGTTCAAAAAGCAGGGTAAAATGACATTAAAAGTACTAAATTAAAAAAAAAATAAGAGGGTGGATTATATCCTTGCTCTCCGAAACACATCCTATTGAAGCAGATCTCAAGGTCTGCTTTGGGCAAAACTTTAGGCCTGGGTCCTTTAAGACTTAAGAGATGAGAAACAGTTATGTGTTTCATTAATTACCTATTGTGTGCCAGGCACTGTGGTAGGCACTTTACATCTGTTATCTTGTTTAACCTTCATGACAACCCTGCAGTTTTCACAGTTGTCCAGGGTCACAAAGTTAGTCAGTGACAGAGATAGGATGTGGGCCCAGGTCTTCCAGGCTCCAAAGTCTTGGTTCTTTCTATTCTCCTTCAATGTCTCCCATGGAAGATGGGAAAGCATAGAATGCTGATACTTTGGGGGCATCTACTTGTGCTGGCACTGTGCTTGATGGAGTTGGTCCAGCTCTTTGAGGATGAGCTTCTGCTTCTGGAGGACCCTCTTCCAGGCCCTTCAGATAGGCACATAATCCCCACTGTTTGCTGCAGCAGTCTAGCCACCAGGCAGAGGAGCTGGAACACTGATGGAGAAGGAAACAGAAATGTCTCTCATTCTCGCATACATTCTTTTGTTCACTCATGTACAGTGTTTCATTGAGCCCTCCTCTTTTGCACCCCTGAGTTCCCAGGGCAATTGTGACTCTCTCTCTTTCTTTTGACCTTCTTTTTGTCTGTCCAGGGACAGGAAAATTTAATGAAAAGACAACTGAGAAGTTATGTACATGATGAAAGGAAAATAAGTTATTTCAGAGTTGCATGCTTTCTTAAATGAGATTTCAATATATTAAACAACAACAACAAAATGACCTGTCTGGCCAATTATCTTGTTTGTCCAAGAATTATTACTTGACTCAGCCCTAAGTCTGTGAAATTAACTGCCATCAGATAAAACAAAAAGGGTCATAATTAAGCAGAAGCTGGGCAATGGGGTTGATGATCCTTTTCTTGTAAGGTTATGATCTTGGAATATGTGTAAATTCATGACTGTATTTAATGCTTTGTCTAAAACATGGTCTGAAAGGCTGGAGCTGCGAGTAACCTTGGCAACAGAGCAAGAAGGGAGGATGACCTATGGTAGAATCCAGATTCTAGAGCTAAAAGTTCCATGGTGGTCATCTAGTCTGTCTTGTTTGACAAACAAGGGAACTGAGACTTAGAGATGCTAGATGAACTTTTTAATGACCCACAAGTCATTAAGGCAGAGTTGAGAAAGGAAACCAAGTCTCCTGGCTACAAGTTCAGGGCTTTGCCATTACATCGTATTATTTTGCCTATGGTTTATTTCTGGAGGTTATTTTTATTTACTAGCTTAATTATCTTTAAATGCTTTTATTTTCATATTTTATTGTTTTAAAAATTATAAAAGTAATATATGCTTATAGTAAAGAAATTCAAGACATAAGTATATACAGTAAAAATGTGTTTGCCTTTCACTTCTCTCTCCCAAATATATTTTCCCTCCAGAGGAAGGCTCTGTTAACAGACTAATATGTATTTTTGTTGACATTTTCCTATGCATTTACAAACACATGTATTGTTTCCTTTTTCACAAATGGAAACATGCTATTCATATTGTTTTGAGGTTTGCTTTTTTCATTTAACATTTTTCTGTACTAGTACAAAGATACCTATCTCATTCTCTTTTTGAAATTGAGATATAATTCACATAATATAAAATTCCATCCTTTTAGAGTATATAACTCAATGGGTTTTATTATATTCACCATGTTGTGCAACCATCACCACTGTCTAATTCCAGAATGTTTCCATCACCCAAAAAGAAGCCCTGTATCTATTAGCCGTTAGACCTATTCCCCTGTCTCCTCATTCCCCTGGCAACTATAATCTATTTTCTGTTTCTCTAGATTTGCATATTCTGGACATTTCATATAAATGGAATCATGCAAAATATGGCTGTTTGTGTCTTTTTTCACTTAGCATGTTTTCAATGTTCATCCATGTTGTAGCATGTGTCAGAGCTTCATTCCTTTTTAGGGCTGAATAATTTTCCATTGTATGGATAGACCACGTTTTGTTTATCTGCTTATCAGTTCATGGCCATTTGGGTTATTCTTGCTTTTTGACTATCATGGATAATGTTACTATGAATAGTCTACATGTTTTGCATGACTAAATGTTTTCAGTTCTCTTGGGCTCATTCTTTTGAATTACTGCATAATATTCTATAATTTGAATTTGCTGTGTAACCATCTCTCCTATTGTTGAACATTCATCTTTCATTCATCTTTTAAAAAAACTACAAATAATGGTGCAATATATATTCCTATGCATATTTCTCTGAGAGAGGCAGCATAGTACTGCAGTGTCACACAGAAGTGAGTGTCTGGATGCCTGCACTGCCATTTATTAATTGTTAACTTAGTCTTTCTTCCTCCGTTTCCTTGCCTGTAAAATGGGGTAAGAATAGAACTTACCTCACAGGTTCCAAATGACTAATATAAACAAAGCAGTTAGACAGGGCTTGACACATGGTATGTGTTCAATGAATGTTGTTAGTATTGTATGCAAATATTTTTGTAGGTTAAGCTCCTAGAAATAGAATTCTGGGGTCAAAATATTCATTGTTATATTTGAAAGATATTGCTAATTGCCCTCCAATAACATTATACCAGCAAGAATGAGAATGCCTTTCCCCCCACACTTGCTGATTCTGTAAGTTATTAAAATTTTGAGTTTTTAATTTGAATTTTGTCTATCTCATACATAAGAATGTAATATTGTTGCTCTAACTTGTATTTCCCTAATTCCAACTGAGATTGAGTATCATTTAACATGTTTAGGGCCTCCCTGGTGGCGCAGTGGTTGAGAGTCCGCCTGCCGATGCAGGGGATACGGGTTCGTGCCCCGATCTGGGAGGATCCCATATGCCGCGGAGCGGCTGGGCCCGTGAGCCATGGCCGCTGGGCCTGCGCATCCGGAGCCTGTGCTCCGCAGCGGGAGAGGCCACAGCAGTGAGAGGCCCGCATACCGCAAAAAAAGGAAAAAAAAAAAATAAAAAAATAACATGTTTATTGGCTACTTATATCTCTCCTACTGTGAATGCCTGTTTTTATATCTGCCTGTGTGTTTTGATTTGTAGACTCTCTTTGTACATGGTTACTAACCTTTTGTTACATATTTCAAAAATATTTTCTCTCAGTTTGGTTCTTACCATCTAATTTTGTTAATGATGTCTTTTGTCATATTGAAGTTCTGTATTTTTATGAAGTCTAACATATCAATATTTTCCTCTAGAAGCTCTTCCATAGACAATTAAAAGCTCAACCTGGGATATGGGGAGGGGGAAGGGTAAGCTGTGACGAAGTGAGAGAGTGGCATGGACATATATACACTATCAAACGCAAAATAGATAGCTAGTGGGAAGCAGCCACATAGCACAGGGAGGTCAGCTCGGTGCTTTGTGACCACCTAGAGGGGTGGGATAGGGAGGGTGGGAGGGAGGGAGATGAAAGAGGGAAGAGATATGGAGCTATATGTATATGTATAACTGATTCACTTTGTTATAAAGCAGAAACTGACACACCATTGTAAAACAATTATACTACAATAAAGATGTTAAAAAAATAAAATTAAAAAAAAAATAAAAGCTCAACCTGGAAATGATACAAATTACTCCCACTCATTAATCAGAACTGGTCACACCGCCCCACCTAACCACAGAGGGACCAGGAAGTAGAATCCCAGACCAAGCCCAGAAGATGAAGAGCAGCCCGGATAACTACCACAGTGGTCTAAGTCAGAAATAGACTGACAGAAATGAGGAAAGGATAAAAGAGTGGTAAGGGAAGTGTTAACAGGCCTCCAACTGGTAGAGAAGACTGTGACCAAGAAATGCACAATTAATTCCAGTTGAGTTAGGAAGATGGGGCTTCAGGAAGTTGTTTCATGTGAAGTAAGCCTGAAATAGGATTCCAAGAGGGCCACATTTTCTGAAAAAGCTGACAGAGTTCTTAGCATTCAAAGAGTGAGCAGAGGAATACTGGTTTTGCTCATTGGCCATTGATTTCATCCTGATGTGAGGAGTTTATATAGATCATCCAAATATTAAGTCACCAAGCCAGAGGGTATTTGGAATGCGTCTGGGGAATGGCAGAGCTGCCTGTTCTTGAATAAATGCCTGTCCAACCCCCATCCTCTGTCAGCGTTCTTAGTATGTGTGAGTGTGCACTTCCGTGAGCAGAAAATCAATACCTTCTTGGACAGATGGAAATTGAGCTGTGTCAAGGCATACACGCATTGTCTGATAGCATCTTTCTGCCAGGAATCTAATATATTGATCAAATTTCCCTAGCAGAGCATCTGTGCAATATCGAATAGCAAGGTAGGCTAATGGTAGGCATGTTGGCTATACATTTTTCTGAAATGTCACCTTTAACCAAAAAAAAATCAAAGCTGGAGATTTTCATGCAGGGCGCTATCTCTCCTGATGAGTGTCCTAATCTTCTTTGAATTTTCTGGCAGGGGTCAGGAACACACTCTCCTGTTTCTGTGGCTCACATGCTCTTCACGGCGGGTGAGAAATGATTTTCTCAGTTGGAACACCCCTGTCAAAGGCAGGGTTCTCCCTCCTCCTCTCCTTGCCTCCGCCTATTCCCCTCCTTTCTTTGAGCCAAAGCAACCTTCCTTTTTCCCCCCCAGTAACAGCAGCCAATGTGTGGGGTGGCTATTCGGCTGAAGCTCTATTTAGCTACAGAAGTTGTACCTTTGCATTGTGCACATGTTGTTTGGATTGTTGTTAAAAAGTTTTGTTATTATTGTTGTTGTTTAAAGGTCAGACGATGATGGGAAAAAAGGAGGACGGGCTCTCCGCTTGGCTTTTTAAGACATGCTCATTCCTAGCTCGGAACGATGACACACAAGCACAGGGGTATTGGCTGCTGACACTGTTCACCGTGGATGTGCCTGCCTTCAGCTGCTAAAGAGGAAGGGACACACAGAAGCAGAGAAGAGGATGTGCCTGTATATTTAAATAAACTGCCTTGTGATGCACAAGGCCTATGAAACATTTTAGATATTGAACCCGAGATACATGGAAAATTACTCACATGGTTTTATTTTTTCCCCCCTAATGACTCTAGTAATCTGAAGGGAAATTATTCTGCTTGAATGACTCATCTAAAACACGTTTTTTGACTGTATCTTGGGCAAGGAAGAATCTATTCAGAGATAACAATTTATTATTTAACATTTTGACAGGTCCACAGAGTACAAGTCAGCTGAGTCCAAATAAAGAAATGTGCTATTTTTTAACAACTTCTAGATGTTCTTGGCAGAACGCAGGCTAGACGTTATTAGAGGTAACAACAGGTATTTATGATCTTCTTCCTTCAGGTTTTCAATTAAAATTTGATAATCACAATAATATTGTAAAAGCCAAGAAATAGCCTTAGAAATGTTTATGAAGATATGATGAAAGGTTAGCAAGGGAAAAAGAAAGAAACAAAAGAAGAACTAAAAAAAGAAAGAAAGAAAGAAAGGAGGAAAAATGCAGAAACAAACTGTACCCTGGAACTAGAAATAGATGGGCCTGAAATAGAGAAATTGGAATATTTCTGTTACTTCATTGCTATTATTGCATAGATTGTGAGAGAGATCTCCTACATTATAATATGTTTTTATTTTCCTATAATAAAGTTATTTCATCCTTTATACATGAAAAATACCATCCTGTTGGAACGCTATCATCCCAATGGCAACAAATCTGATAGGGGATTTTTATATTTTCACAATGTTTTCAAACATCTCATACGTTTTACACTATTTAAGAAGCATGCATTCTCATCAGATAGGTAGAGCATGCATTATTATCCTTGTCTTATTGGTGAGGCAATGACAGTCAAGGTCATACAGCAAAATAATACAGTTGGAATGCACCTCCGCAATAACAAATCTATTACGACACAATGCCTCTTTAGACCAACACTTACCACATTTTTCGGCACATACTTATCGTCATTTTCTTTCTTTCTCCTGAGCCCCTAGAGTCCTTGAAAAGTTCTGTTTGATGTAGAAAATGTTTTTCTTTCTTCTGAGGGAGTCACAAATGAGGGTTTTGTTCCCTTTGCAGTGAAAATGGGTATTATGTTGCACTTCACAGGCCCAAAGGAGGAGAATTGGCCCAACTTTACCTTATACCACTTTCTAGTACCTTCACTTGTATTGACTTATGCTCTGGGTAATTGCAGCAACATTGGAAATATTAACATAGATATGTCCTGATGATTGGATATAGACATTCATAAATCCAAAATAAGAGTTTGAATAATCATACCATTATGTAACAATCTGACTCCTATCTCTCTTACTTTTCCTGTGTTTTGCAGTTTAGCTCTTTATTATCATGTGTTTCGTGTTTAAGTCTGGGTTTACCAACATGTAAATAAATTGAATGTAGGACTTCTGATTTCTTTTGTAACCCTACAGCTAAAATCTTCAATCTTTTGAATCCTCTTGAAACTTTCTTCATTTAAAAATATTCCATGCTCCATTTTTGCTGAATATTATATGTTTATTGCCTGCTTCCATGCTGAATTTAGTATACTCCCTAAATATCCTTGCTAATTCATTCCTTCATTAATTCCTTCATTTATACATCTGTACATCAAGTACAGCTAACATGTATTGTACTCCAATAATATTTACCATGTTATGTTGTACTTATCTGTTTCTCCTTCTAGATTTGAACTGTCTGAGGGCAAAGACTGTGTGTTTCTAATCTTTTCATTTTGGGAGTTACCTGGTTCATAGTAGGTATACAATGAAAGTATCTAGATGAAGAGTATCTGGTAAAATTCCACATATTTGGCCGGTAGTGACTAAATGTTATCGTGGTAAAAACAATACTGATTTCTTTTACTTTGTTTTAATCATTTTTCTTATAAATGAAAGGTTTGAAATATTTGAAAGAATAAGACTCTATCTTTTGTACAGAGTTCAAGATTTCACTACCATGCAAAATCCTCTAAACAAATAAACAACCTATCTTTTGGGTGGCTGGATATTGAATGCCCCTGAAACTATTAAATATTTTATCAATACGCATAATTTTTTCAGTAGGTTGATATATGCATGTTACAATGGCAAGAAACCTTATTTGGGATCAATATATACTATATTTTAAATCCTGGTAGAATAAACAGAAAATAATGAAACAAATGGATATTTATTTCTTTGTTCATTTGAAATTCTGCCTTGGGTTAAACCAAGCAGCTTTTCCAAAACCATTGTAACTGTAATAACATGCCACTAAATGCTTTTGCTTGTTCAATTTTTCATTTGCAAAGGTAATCCACGCTTTAAAACCTGGAAAACTTTGAAATATGCATCAGTCAGGAGGCCGGTGTGGAGATTGCCTTGAGGTCAGGGCTTTCAGTTCCTTGGTTGCTGAGTCTGAGGTTTCTGTCAAAGGCCACGAAATATCCCTTCATTACTGGTTCTTCACAGCAAATATAATTAAGAGCTTGCCATAGACCTGAATGTTGTAATAGGATAGATGTCTCCTGTGGTGTGAAAATAGGGCCAAAGACACTGATCCCATGACAAGAGTCCCGTACAGTTGCTGCCCTGTAGGTGGTGGGGATGTGATTTAACAAAATGATTTGGAATAAAGCAGCTCTGTAATGCGGGTGGTTTCTGACAGCATGATCTTTTGTGGTGCTGGCATGTGCAGAGCACGGAGGCTTGATTTCACATGTTGGCAATTCCTCTGGTTTACCAAAGCCCTTCCCCAAGGACTCTCATGTCAGGCCAGTTAGGTGCATGTTTGTACAGGTGGTGGGTGGATCAGCTGTTTTCCCTGGAAGTCATCCCCTTTTGGTTCCAGTTTTCCCGTTGAGGGTCACTCAAGGGTGACAAGAAGTTTACTGCTCCTTGAAGGCTGAACCTACTGTTGCTGTGGCTGCCAAAACACAGCCTCAAAGAGACAATGATTTGAACCTGGCTTGCTGACTGCTTGTCTCTAGACTCCCTGGCACCACTCAGTTTGGGGAAGAACAAAACATACCCGGTAGCATTCAAGTCTAGAATTGTAATGAAGTTAGGGTGTCCAGATGTATCCCTTTAAAGGGATTAGCCCAGTGTTCCAGGAAGCCTTTTGAGGTTAATAAATTATTTACTTTTTCCAAAGGAGATAGGAATAGGAAATCTTCAATTGTGCTCATAGAGATTAGAATTTGAGATAGACCTTTTTCTAGTAGGGAGGAGGTAGCTGTTTGTGTTACACAGATGCACAGTGGCTCTTTGTTTTCACCTGGGTCATTAGTGCACGCTTCTGATCCTGCCAAGATCCCAAGAGCACACCAATCACATTTTGCTGAAGTCTGCTATAAGGAGATTGGGTGATGTGGTTAAAAGAAAAATCCAAAATCATCCTGGGCTGGGAAGGAGGGATTTTGAAATGCTAAGATTTACCTTTGCAAGATTACATACTGATAACCCCTTCCATCATGCAATTCTCTCCTCCTCTGGCTCACTAAATGGGCTTGAACCATTTGCCAAAACCTCTCTTCACACCCTTCACACACTAGTCAAACCAGACTCCTTACCATTTCCTGAACACAGTATCAAATATTTATCAAGTCCATGCTATGTGCCGGGTACTGTGTTATGTGTTCTATATACATAGTTTTTCATGGTGACTAGTAACTGTTCATTCTTTTATTCAGTCAAGAAATACTTAGTGCACACCTGCTATACATCAGGCATAAGCTAAGTGGTGAGGGTGTGGCTGTGAATAAAGTAGACATGTTCCCTGTCCCTACAGAGCTTATAGTCTAGCAGATGAGACAAGTGTTAAATAATAACAAGAAGGGAAAGATCGGAAGACATGAAGACATGGAGCAAGGAGGTTTGACCCTCAGGAATGGATGTTTACCCTGAGAAATGAAGACATTGTCAGAATCAGCCAAATTAAGAGGGTGAAGATGAATGCTGGGGCTGAGGGAAGAGTCTGAAGGAGTGGGAACAAGGTCAGAGAATGGCACAGTGGTGTGGACTGCATAGCCAATATTCCTGGTTCAAACCCTGACTTACCACTTACTTTCATTGTAACTTTGGGCAAGTTGCTTAACTTCTATGCCTCTATTTCCTTATCTTTATTTATTTTTTAACAGTTTTCTTTCTTTTTTTTAAAGTTATTTTAAAAAATTCTTCTTTTATTTATTTATTTTTGGCTGTGTTGGGTCTTCATTGCTACATGTGGGCTTTCTCTAGCTGCAGTGAGCAGGGGCTACTCTTCATTCTGGGGTGCGCGGGCTTCTCATTGCAGTGGCTTCTCTTGTTGCAGAGCACGGGCTCTAGGCACGTGGGCTTCAGTAGTTGTGGCTCACGGGCTGTAGAGCGCAGGCTCAGTAGTTGCGGCGCACAGGCTTAGTTGCTCTGCAGCATGTGGGATCTTCCCGGACCAGGGATTGAACCCGTGTCCCCAGCATTGGCAGGCAGATTCTTATCCATGGCGCCACCAGGGAAGCCCCCTATTTCCTTATCTTTAAATGGGGATAGTAACAGTATTAAGCTGATAGTTTTGTTGTCCTGACAAATGAGTTGCTGTGTGCCCAGCACATAGTGAGCATGTAAGTGTTAGTCATTTTAACAAGGAAGTGAAGGTATTTTGAATTACTCGCTAATCTGGAATATACAGTGTAAATACAGAAAGAGGGGAGGTTAGAAAAACAGATAGAGCTTGGACTAAGAGGGACTGGGGCATGGGGAGGTCTGGTAAACATGTGAAGGACTTTCTTGATGTGAGAGGAGTAGAAAGTCACTGAGAGGATTTAAGCAGGACAATGACACAATCAGTTTATCTGAGCCAAGTTGGTGAACATGAAGATAAACCAAAGTGTGTGGATTGGCAAGATACCTAGGAGGCAGAATGAACAACACTGAGTTACACACTGAAAGTGTAAATTAGGAAGAGGGAAGAATGAAGAATGATTACCTGGACCAGAAAGCAGCCAGTGTACCTCTTATGTGCAAATAACAAGGGCAAGTCCAGGATAGCTATGGATACACGTGGGTTCATAAGTTTGGTGGTAAGAACTGAGGAGAAATGGAGGGTGGTGGAGGTCTAAGGAAGTATGATTTGAAATACAAGTTGCAGAGAATGAGAAAGAGCATTAACTGGGGAAACCAAGGCAGGGTAAGGGACTCCGGTGAGTTTGGTGATGTTTAATTTTCAGTGGTGCCCGACTGCCTAGGTATGAGGTTTTCTTAGAAGTTTTTGGCAGCTCTCAGATGCAGAGGAGACATGAAGAGTTGAAAGTTCTAGGATCAGGATAATCAGATGATGATAATAATCTTGTCTAACATTTATGAAGGTTTACTAGGTGCCAGGTGCTGTTTTAAGAGCTTTACATACATTATTTTATTTAATTAGATGCAGGCATGTCTTAGAGTTGCATGAAATGTACTAAATCATGGCACGTTAACTGACTAAATTGAAGTCAGCAGTTAAAAGCTTAGCTGTTTGGCATGTTATTTATATAATTGTCGTGTATAATTGTGGTTCTCTGCCCTCACAGATCTATGGGGAAAATTAGGGTCAAAATAACAGCAATGAAACAATGTCTCTTTCTTTGGCTCTGTCTTATTCACTCTGAAGAACTCCTTTCCTCAAATTCTGTATTAATTTCCTAGGGCTGCTGTAACAAAGTACCGTTCCCGAGTGGCTTAAAACAACAGAAATTTATTGTCTCACTGTACTGGAGGCTAGAAGTCCAAAATCAAGGTGTTGGCAGGGCCATGCTCCCTCTGAAACCTGTAGGGGAGAATCCTTCCTTGCCTCTTCCTAGCTTCTGATGGCGGCCGTCAATACTTGGCCTCCCTTGGTTTGCTGCTGCATCCCTCCAATCTCTGCTTCTTTGTCCCTTGCCATACTTCTGGTATATCTGTGTCTTCACCTAGCATTTTCCTTTTCTTATAAGGACACCAGTCATATTGGATTAGAGCCCACCCAAAGGACCATATCTTGACTTGGTTATATCTCCAGTGACCCTATTGCCAATAAGGTCACATTCTGAGTAGGTACTGGGGGACAGGACGCTAACATGGTTTTCTAGAGGACACGATTCAACTCATAACAAATTCCTTCCAAGCAGCTCTGAAAGGGCCCAGGGGTGCCCCTGGGTGGTCATGATCTTGTACTCTTCGTTTTCACACATTTTTCTCCTCTCCTGTTTTGGTTTGATCCAGTGATGCCTCTCATGCTGCCATCAAGGTCCGTATGCTTCTGCGAAATACTTCCAAACCTGCAAAGAAGCACCAGAGGGACAATGCCCACTGAAGGTGCCAGTGTCCCCTTGACGCCACTGCAGTCTGGTGTCCTGTCCCGTGCCCTCTCTGATCCAGCTGTAGGTTGGTCTCCTGTGTCCATTCTGAGTCCTCACATGTCCCACATGGTGACCTGACCCCTGATTGTACCTCCCCTGACACTGTTTGTAGACTGTACTACCTGACGCTTTGCTTTTGTCCATCCCTCTGCAGGTCCTGCTCCCTAAACTCAGCTGGGCTGGAGGACAATCACAGTGACAGATGCTGTCTGGGATTTAATCATCCCTCTCACTGACACTGACCTTGAACTAGAGTCCTTGAACTAAATTTATGAGCTTCACCTCTCTCTTCTACTGGTCCAATGGCTGCTATGATGCCCTTTGGTACAAATAAAACCTCTGCTAACTCAGACATGCCTGGATATAGCAACATAAATCCTAGAGTGAATGCAGCTTAGCTTCTCAAGCCAAGACCGTGGCTCCCTATGATATATATTTAAACTAATTTTATTCAAAAACTTATCCACAGCATGATGCTTAGCATCGGTAACCGTATGGTTGGGCTATTGGCTGGATCTGCCGCTCAAGATTTGAAATATATCTTCTACCTTATGAGAAAGGGCTTTCTCCATACACTCCACATTTAGTCTGTACTCTCCTCCTCTTTCCAAGCCTACTGAATCCAGCAAGATGTTTGATTTCAGTCCTCAGCCCCTTACAGCCAATCATAGCCTCTCCGTACAGATAACACAACCATGCCCAGTAATATTCAGCTATAGTACATCTTGATTTCTTTTTTTTTAAGAGGCCCTATCATTAAAGTAATTATAAGTGTTTGTACCTAATCTTCACTTTAACAGTTTTCACTTTCACCACAGTAAGAAAAGGGTTGACTGTAATCATATCTGGGTGTCTTTGATTCTAGCCTGTCTCCAGGTGTGATACCTTTCTTCCCTACCAAAGTATCAATCCAAAGTTAGTTAATCAATTAATCAATCACCAAATATTTGTTGGGTATTTCTTATGTGTCCTGCATTAGCAAAAAGCAAACACAAGGAAATTATCTTTTCAGTAATTATTATTTTAAATTCTTCAACCCCAAATGATGTAAAATCATTCATTCCAGAAGTCCTGGGCATCTACTACATGTCAGATACTATGCCAGGCACTAGGGGATACAGCAGAGCAAAACACACATAATCTCTATCTTCTTAGAATCTACCATCTGTTGGGGAAACTGGATCTTAAAAATCTTACAACTGAATATATATATTCACAAATTTTAATAAGAACTGTAAAGGAAATGTATGGGGTACTATGTATAGAAGAAGAACCTAAATTAGATTGGGTGTGGATGGTCAATGAAGTTGAAGTTCATTTCAACCTTTAAGCTGAAGTTCAAAGGATGAGTGAGAAGGGAGGAAAATATCTCATGCAGGATAGAACATGGAAAGGCTCTAAGGTAGAAAAGAGCTTGGTGCCTCAAAGAAACTGAAAAAAAGACTAGTGAAGCTGGAGCACAGTGAATTAGGAAGAAAGTGAGACCAGATGAAGGAGAGGAAGGTCAAGGACAGATCCTGTATGGCCATGGTAAGGATTCTGGATTCTATCATATACGCCATGGGAAGCATTGAAGGTTTTTTTTTTTTTTTGGTTGCATTGGGTCTTTGTTGCTGCATGTGGGCTTTCTCTAGTTGCGGCGAGCAGGGGCTACTCTTTGTTGCGATGCACGGGCTTCTCATTGCAGTGGCTTCTCTTGTTGCGGAGCACGGGCTCTAGGTGCTGCGGGCTTCAGTAGTTGTGGCACGTGGGCTCAGTAGTTGTGGCTCGCGGGCTCTAGAGCACAGCCTCAGTAGTTGTGGTGCACAGGCTTAGTTGCTCCGCGGCATGTGGGATCTTCCTGGACCAGGGCTCGAACCCATGTCCCCTGCATTGGCCAGCAGATTCTTAACCACTGTGCCACCAGGGAAGTCCCACGTTGAAGGGTTTGAAGCAAGAAAAAGGCGTGATGGGATTATGTTTTAAAAGATTGCTCTGACTGTTGTGTGGACAGTGGAGTAGGGCCAGAAGGGGAGACCAGCTAGGAAGCTATTAAATATTACATTTAAGGTGCGAGAATATGTTGACAGGTGCTCTGGAGACAGGAAGAAGTGAACTGATTCAGGAGATATTTTAGAGATAGAATTAACAAATTTCTTTTAGGGCAGTATGAAGAGGAAGCATTAACCAGTATAGATCGCTGAATTATTTAGGTCCTAGTCCAAATAATCGGGAAGTTAATCAGCTGCTCAGCACTGGAGTCACCACTGAAAATCTGTCCGAGTGCGTTTCAGGGAATATGTCATTGAACAAGACCCAAACCTCCAATTCAGGAGGAGATAGAAAAATTGACTTTCATTTTAGTGTATGCTTCGCCTGGGGCTGTGCGGTTCATTTCAGGATTTCAGGAAGTGAACAAATGAAAGTTGGTTTTGTGTTTTTTTTTTAAAGGCCGTTGTCAGAAGCCAGCTTTCAGAGATATACAGAGAGCAGGAGCAGGAAATGATGAATGTTTTTCTTAATGCTGTAGGCAGTGTCCTGCTTTGTGTCTCCTCCCCCGTTTTGCTTTTTCCTTGACATTCACTAGCAAGAGCCCATAAGAGTTTTCTTTGAAATACACCTGCCCAACAGACATCCAGATCTTACTCCTTGCCCACTTCCAATCATACTGACATACTCAACTTTCTACAGACACACCCTATCTCCTCAGATCTAACTGATGCTTCTCATGTCCCTCTTTGCCCTCCTTCCACCCAGATCCTGGCTCTCAGATGACAGCTGGAAAGACATGAGTTGAAATGTACTGTCAACTGGTGGGAAGAACATGCTGGGCTTCCCTAACTGGTTTTTCTTAATATCAATCTGTCACACAAAGAGTAACCCCTTCCCTCAGAGTCAAGACAAAACATCTCTTTGTTTTAATGGCCAAGTCAGAGGTTTGGGGTAGCTTGTGGATCATGCCTCAGGGACAGGTACCCTGAAGTGAGGGACACTAAAGAGTTACAAGAGAGGGATACATTTCTGCTCCACCTCTCACTTTCTCTAACCTCTCAACTATGCTAACTTAAAAAGAAAAAAAGTAAAAAAAAAAAAAAAAAAAGTAATATACAAGTTGATAGTAGT